>NC_083649.1:24346329-24648254 GCF_963576545.1 Limanda limanda
ACTGCAGATATTTTCTTCAATCTTCACGGAAAACTTTCGGTCTGCAAAATGACTTAAGTCACATTGTGGCAAACTCTTTTAGGAGAGAGCTTAGTTAGGAAAGAGCTAGGTTTCAGCTTTGATCATTAATACAAACTCTCTGCATCTTTCTCCCCGCAGACCTTGAATCATCCCGAAAGCAAGTCGAAGCTGACAAGAAAGTCACAGACGAGCTGATGCGAGAGAGAGACATCATAAATAAGGTATATTTATCCTGTATTAGTTCTGACTCTGAGCACACATGTCTCTCTTTTCTGTTCCTCCCCTGGTGGATAATTAGTAGGGAGTAAACTACAGTGCCTGCTTCTCAATCAATCTAAACCCTGTGTCAATGCCTCTCAAAGATTTTCAAAACCAGGATGAAATGTTAGGCTTCACAACTTTGTGGTTGTATTTCCATCAACAGAACATGATTAAAGCTGGACATTCGACTGAGAAACAGCAGAAGCTAGTGAAGCTCCTCGAGCAGGACAAGACGTCGCTGGAACATGAGATCAGTGGATACCAGCAGGAGGGCCAAAAACAGCGGAAGATCATCCAACAGCTGGAAAAAGAGCGAGACCGCTACATCAATGAGACCAGCACCCTCACGCAGAAGGCAGGTTATGACCTAGCTTCATGGATTTCATTGTTTGTCCTGGTCTTTATTTTACAATATGTTTGGAAAAAATCCTAAGCCTGTCTGCAACTCTCCCCCTTCCACAGGTGCAACAAAAAATGGCTGATGTTGAAGTAAGAGAGGTGGAGATATTTGATTGGAAGAAGAAGGTGACTGAAGCAGAGTACAAGCTCAAGCAGAAAGAGAACCAGCTGGATTCTGTTGTGACTGAAAGGAACCTCTACAGCAAAAACCTCACCGAGGCTCAGGTAAGAGTGATGAGTTCCTGTCAGCCATTATCTTCAGATCTGTAACATCATCATCCAGTCAGGAGTGAGTCAGCTGCAGACTGCCAGCATGCAGTAATGTTTGGAGTGAGTTTTCATTTTCTGTACTTTCTAGTGTTTATATCATGTATTTGCCACAGTTTGAAAACTGGCTGTGGTGGAAAAGTTAAAATAATGCTCTTTCATAACCATCATTTTTTGACACTGATGGAAACCTCATGAGGTCAAGGAAAGATATGAAGGAGAAGTTGTAAGGAGTTTTGAAAGAAGAACTCCTGTGCAGAGAGCTCCACTTACACTTGAAGTTTAAAAAAAACGTTTATTAACAGTAGAAGATACTCACAGACTTTACGGTACAGTGATAAACTTTGTGCTGTGTGCTGACAGTTCAGGGAAAGTTTCCTGTCCAAAACAGAATGACACATGACACGTCCTAAGAGAAGATGTTTTCAGTTTATACAGACGGATCATTTAACCATCAGTTACTCACAGGATATAACAACAAAAGAGATTTTATTTGATCAAATCAATCATTATTTTTATAGCCCATATTCACAAATCACAATCTTTCTCATAACAGGGTGCAGTGGCCTTTGTCCTTTACCATTAACAAGAATAGGGAAAAACTTCCCAAAAAACCCAGATTAAGAGGGGAAGACAAACATATAAACCTCAGAGAGCCACATGTGAGGGATCCCAGGACCAAAAGAAGTGCAATAGATGCTGTGTTTTATTGAAAATGGTAGTAAAACCAACAGGACTAGTGTAGATGTTTTTGTGTAGTGTGTGGGTGTGTGTATGTGTGTGATACGCTGTGTGAATGTATCCTCACCTGTGTACTTGTTGGCATAGGCAGGTGATGGTTTTTCTTTATAGGGGTGTAGCCGGTGAGCATAGGGTTTTTGCATCACCACACTTTTTTGTTACTTGATTGCCAAGTATATTATATATATTTGTACTAGTTTGATTATGATACTGTAAATTAATTTGCTTGTTGTTCACTGTGACTCCTGACTGGAAAGATATGAGAGAGAAGAAATCATCTGTTTCTTTTTCAAAATGTATGTAGGTCTACTGCTTTAAATGTTGCTGCTTCAATGAATTATGGGAGAGCATTTGCTCCTTTCCCTTCATAAAGGACGGTCTGGTGTTTCCTGTGCTAAAGGAAATAAGTTAGGAAGCATTGAAGCTCCTCTCCGTATCATTTAGAAAACTTCTGCATCATTTCATTCGGTTAGGAACCTTCCTAAGTTAAATGCACCCTATGTCTCCCTCTGCTTCAGGAAGAGATTGGAGAGAACAAGGGGAAGATGAAGATCATGAGCAACCATTTTGAACGGCTGAAAGACGAGATCACAGGGAAGGAGCTGGCCCTGGCCAAAGATCTCTTGGAGCAAAGGCGCTTAGAGAGGGATAACGACTCCCTCAAGGTATAACTGTCTGCCTCAGTGGTTCTTAGAAAAATCAAGCCATGGAAAGTGGGTTTACACCTCCTGAGCAATACCAACACCCATTCCATGGATCTGTGTGTCCTGTTACAGGTGGAGCTGAAGACGATTAAGCTGCAGCTTGAAGAAACAAGGCAGAAGGTTGAAATTCAAAAAACAGAGGAGCTAAAACTGCAGAAGACTTTCGCCGAAGCTGAGGCTGACCAAGTCCAACAGAAGCAACAGCTGTTCCAGGTAAAGATGATGAAGGAGGTAGATGAATGACCAGCACAGGGACCAGAGTCTCATGATCTAATGAAATGTTGGTGAAATGTCTCTCTAGGTTTTCAGAGAGCGAGACAGCCTGGGAAAACAGCTGCTACGACGCAACGAGGAGCGCGCCCTGCTGTATGAGAAGATCAGGATCCAGCAATCCATCCTCAGCAAGGGCGACTTCCACTACAACCAGTGCATGGACGACCTCCGTCTGCTCAACCTGGAGATGAAGAGGCTCCGGCGCAAGAAGACCATCATGGAAAAGACAGTCCCCAACACTAAGGACCTGAGGTAAGACAGGTCCTGGTCTGGATGAAGGGAAATGCAAAGAATTTGGAATAGACAAGGAGAGGCAGGACGTGGCTACTGCGCACAGAGAGAGAGCAGGATGGATAAACAGTGAGCTAACCTGCAGAGAGTAGATTAAAAGTGCTCCCAACCTGCATAACCGGACAGACTCTGCCCTCTTCATTCGTTGTCTTACATTAGAACTAATATTTCCAACAGACTTTTGCATTGTGAATGCTGGACCTCTGGCCTGTTATCTTGCTGATATTTGTCCTGTTATTTGTTTGTTTGATAAACAACAGGGCATATTTCCATTAAGGTGGTTGTTCCATGATTGTATGAAGCTGTATAGACCTGCTGTGTGAAACCCCATGGGCCTTTTCTGTTGCAGGCGAGAGATGTTCCACCTGCAGGGGGAGCTGCTCAGAGAGAGGATGAGAAACGGCGTCCTCGAGGAACAGCTGAAGCCCATTAATATTCACAGATGGAGGCGACTGGAGGTAAAGGACTTGTTGAGTGTCTGTGTGGGTTAGCTTAAAGCCATAGCAGCTTTGGTCTGCTCCATTGGTTCCTCTCTGCCTCCCAGTAACATGAACAGAGTAGCAGAGCTAACCCCTGGACTCTCTCCTGCAGGGCAGTGACCCCGGCAAATATGAACTCATCCAGAAGATTCAGGCCTTACAGAAGAGACTTATTGCCAAGTCACAAGAGCTTGAGGAACATGAACTCCTACTACAGGTAAACAGTGGACACTCCGTCCTCAACGTGCAAACACAAGCACACACACTCACACACCTGTAAGGTTAGTCTTATACTTGAAAAATACCTTTTTGAACAAGCAGGTCTACCTTTATCAGTAAATGACTGTCTTTTTATTACTCAAAACAAAAATGACCAAAACCAAGACTGCACCAGTCTGTATACTGTGTATTTAAGTCATGAATAAATACTTTCACTTTTTACTTCCTAAAACAGCTGAGCACTGTAGTTGTTAACAACGGTTTCTTGAACAGAGTGTAGTACAGTTCTTGTTAGAGCCTATTTTTATTGGTGGGATAGTACATATTTGTTGTGTATGTGGGTTTTTAGTCAAAATTAAACAAGTGTTTATGTACTGAGGAAATAAAGTAACATGTTATTCAGTTCAACAGTCCTACTCACTGGTGTGTGCAATAGTTTTTTGACATCGGTTGGGCTCCATGACTTTGGATACACACACAACGGTTGTTAGGAGGATATATTCAAATACCTCTCCATGGGATTTGTTGAGGGCGGCTGTGGCTAGGGCGGCTGTGGCTGAGGGGTAGAGTGGTCGTCCTCCAACCTGAAGGTCGGCGGTTCGATCCCCAGTCTGAACCATCTGCATGCCGAAGTGTCCTTGGGCAAGATGCTGAACCCTCAATAGCCCCCCATAGAATAACAAAGTGCTGCAAGTAGATGCACTGTATGAATGTGTGTGTGAATGGGTGAATGTGAAACTGTACTGTAAAGCGCTTTGAGTGGTCTTCATCAGACTAGAAAAGCACTATATAAATACAAATCCATTTACCATTTACCATTTACAATAATGATGCTTTCAAAAAAATATTTTCAGTAACACTTAAAAATATCTGACTTTGACTCTAATCAGTGATCGTATTAGGAAAGACCACCAGCACACCTAAGAACAGGAGAGCCTTTCAACCATATTTTCATTAGAATGATTCAGGTCATTTTTTAAGTAGTACTTCATCTTTGTTGTTTTGTCGTTAACTATCATGTATTTCTACAAGACTCTAAAGCGGCCGAAGCAGTTAACAAATCCTGTGCAGATTGTAGACAGAGCGGGGGCAAGTACACTTTGTCTCTTTTTCCTGTCTTATTTCTTCTTGTTTGCCCACCAAGGAAAAGGAGAAGCTGTATGTGGACCTGAAGCAAATCTTGGCTCGGCATCCTGGTCCAGAGGCGGCTGAGCAGCTCCAGCAGTGTCAGTGGCTCCTCAGAGAGAGAACCACTAAGCTCAAGGTCGTCACTCACCATCATCTCACAGTCCAAGCATCCCTCTCTTCATTTGTGTTTTGCTTGTGTTCCATTCCTCCATGTCCTTCCCGAGTTAGGGACCCTATGTCTGCGTCCGTCCCGCCATCTGTGTTTTCATTAAAACTGTGTTAATCAAGCACACTCCCTCTCTTAACGTCCACACACACTGAAAGTCATTTTATTTACATTTTAACTATAAAGCCTTTTATTATTTTTTCAAGCCACATGTTTTTTACACATGTGTTTGTTGCTGAAGTTGGCTAAACACCTAGACATAATGCAAAGATCGTGTTTTTCAAAGACTGTTGAGTTATGTGTTATATCTCTTTCTGAATTCGCAGGTGCTGATAGCAGAGCTGAAGATGCTTGACTCCAAGAATAACGAGTACAAAAGTGAGAATCAGAGATTGGACAATGAGCTTGCGAACATCAAGAAGAAGTACCTGAGTCAGAAGAAGCTCCAGAGGTGAGCTGCTGCTTTGTTCTTAACATGTTGTCTCCGTGGTGAATTTGATGGGTGCAAACTGCTTGATTGTTGTTATTATTAAATTAAATTTAATTGTGTCTCCTCAGTGAGCAGAGGAGCTCGGCCAAGGTGGAGCAGCTGGATCATCTGCCCCAGCTGAGCAGCAAACCTCACTATACTGGAGGAGGCTTCAGGACTGACAACCATGAGAGAAGATGAGACAGATTATTTTGTAATTCATCTATTTTAAACCTTTTTAAAACCAGATATTCAAAATACAGAAAGACTTGAAGAATGCATTGAGCCTCAGTCATGTTCTTCTTTTGTCCAGGTTAAAACCATTATGTGAAAATGTCTCACAAGTAGTAGTAATACGTTGTTCGTGCCTGTGTCACATCCTGAGGAGACTTCCATTACTTTGGTTACTGCATGTATTTGACTTTATATATGGTGCAGATACTAATGTTTGACACAGTGTATAAATAGCTCTGTTAAGCATAAGATAAGCGTGATTTATCCTTGTATCTTACATGATAAATAAATAATCTCTAGAAACCAGTTCATTCATTGAGTCTTAACCGGACTTTGCAGGGTTGGAGAAACTTGTGAAATGTATTTTTAAACAGAAAAACAATGTTCAGCACTCTTTACGCTGTGCAAATATGGACAGGTATCCCAATATGCAGCCAAATAGATTTCTCAAATGCAAGGGATCATCAAATGAAGCATGTACACCTTCTCTTGCCCATTTATTTATGGGCCCACTGGAAAGTTGACTACATGAATAATTCATATTATCTCAAGCTACTACAGAAAATACAGTTCATAGCTTTAAAGTTCAATAACACAATTACATTATTTGTAAAAATGTATGTAACGTTGTTTCCTCTGCCCTGATGGAGTCCTCAGGTAAAACAAGCTCGGATTTAGCATAATGTTATTTGAATAAAGAACACATTATAGAGTCAGTTCACCAAAGACACAGCAGCAAAACTATTTATCACACACCACTAAGAAGTTTTCGTTCAAAACTAAATTTCTTTACTCAAGAGGAACTCCAGCACAGTCACTGAGTATAAAAGGAAAGAATTGAGAAAATACAACACACAGAGAAGAGCAACTCTCAGCTTTATTTTCTGTTTTTGCTTCAGTCTATTTAAATACAAAGTGATAAGAGCTCTTAAGAAATTCTGCCAGTTACTGTATCAAACCCCAAAATTTACTTTAGACATTTAGCTGCTCCTCATGGAATAACAAGTTTAATTTAAAAAAAAGATGTTGATTGGCTTAACCATTTAGGATGCATGTATTACTATGCTTTGATTACATTGACAGGTGAAGCACTTTGATTTTAAGCACTTTAAAATCAAGTAAAGTGTTTTCAATCAAACATCCTATATTATTATCATTATCATCAGAAACCTTTGAGCGCAGGGTATTTGATAAGAGATTCAATGGGACTTTGTAGCTTTGTGATATTTCAAAACAGAACTTACTTAAATTTCCTCTGTGAAACAAAAAAAACTATTGGAATACTGCAGGATGCAGTACTTGTCACTTTATAATCATTATTTTGTTAAACGTTATGGAAAAATATTAGTTAAAAACATCTATATGGAGAAGCCATTGAGATACTGTACACAGAATACAGCATCTCCGCTTAATACTTCAGTGATGAAGAGAAAAAATGTATGGTGTCTGTGGGGACAAACAAATTTGAAATCAGGGGAAAACTGGCAGTACATTTTTTTTCACTTCATATTAACGCAGATTCAGTGAGATAATGTGCTATCAAAATATGATTATGTATTATAATAATAATAATAATATCATATTCATATTTGTCCACCAAAGGAGAGATATCCTGTGGCAGGATTTCAACTTTGTTGGTTGAGCAGGTTTTTGACATGGCGACACCACTAGATGTCAGCAGAATACAGACAAAATGTATATATGTACTGTATATGTATAGCTATTCTGTACATGGATGGAAATGTGTGTTTTAACATTTATATTTTGTTTTTGATGTTAATGCATTTCTATCCATATTCGGTTGTGGTATAATGATGCATTTCATACACATTTCCAGCATAGTAGATCCCTGATTAAATGAATTAAAGGAGATGATCAACTCTAGTGTGCTGATATTAGTGTGTGTGTGTGTGGGGGGGGGGGGGGGTAAGGTGTAGAAGTGTACGTGTGCTCTTTTTCTCCTTGGTTATGAAACACAGGCAAACTGTTCAAACTAGGCCAGTGTCACTCCTGTCACACTGTGGCCTGTGGCTGGGGTGCAGTGCACAGAGAAGCCGTAGCCCTGTTCTCCTCTAATCCTCATAAATGTGGGATATATATGCAGAGAGAACATTTTTCTTGAAGGCTTTATTCATGGCAAATGGATCCTAACTACTGATCCACTGTGTTTTAATAAACTCAGCAGGAGCTCAATCAGTGAAATCAGATTCTGAAGTGTCGTAGAGGAATAATGCCTCAACACACACTTTATCTGTTTCCATCCAAATTATGCTGGATTTGTATACTGGTTAGATTGTGAGATGATCAGTCAGCACAGCCTGTATAAACAATAGGATGCTGAATATTATCATGATAATTGTCAATGCCAAAACTTTATTTATAAAGATGTTTGAAAATGAAAAATTGAAGGCAAACTTTAGGTAACAATTATAAACGACCTGTTGTTCACACAACTGTAGGGCACAAATACAAAGATAAAAAGTGTTACAGATGAGAAACAGTAAAATAGCAAGATCAAATAAAACAATGTGAAGTGATCAAGATCATAACAACGTGTCTTTAAGAGAGATTTTAAAGATGATACAGAGATGCCAGATGGATCTTCTCAGGGAGTTGGTTCCAAAGAGTGGAGTCCTGACAGAAAAGGCCTGGTCACCCTTGGTCTCAAACAGTGTACTTAGGTGCAAGTCTAAAAATGGGCCTTAGTCAGCAAACCAATTTTAAAATCATTTCTAAAACTTTATTTGAAAACAGTCAAGAGAAGCGGAAATCTGAGTAATACTCTCTATAAGTCAATTTGTTGAAAAGTCTGCTGCGTTTTAAACGAGCTGTAACTCCACTGTGACTTGTGGGAATTGCAATATTCTAAAGGAGAGGTAATGAAGGCACACTGGACGAATGTGCAACTACTTCACTTCGATCAAAGCACATCAAGCATTCCATGCAATTACAAACAAACAACAAAAAGTTCTACAGATTTTAAATACTTTGCCATAGTTTGGTCTTGTTCAGGCCTGAAGCGTTCTCACTAGTGATCACACAAAGCCGGTGCATTAGCAGTAAAACTCTGGTGTGTGGACAACACTGAGATTTATTCTTATTCCACCCTGTTGCTTTCTTTGCAAGTACAATTACATCATAACCATGGCAACCGTCGTCTATGCAGTGCTGGCCTGTGTGAGCTACGTTGCTGTAGCAATGGGAGGCCTCTCTAACAGGCCACATCTCCTTTCTTCCTTTTCTTTCTCTCTCTCACTGTGTGAGGACAAAGCAGCAGCTCAAACACACACTGGATGCAAGTGTGTGTGTGTGTGTGTGTGTGTGTGTGTGTGTGTGTGTGCTGGATGAGATATTTGAGATATGGTGCAGTAAGTACAGTGTAGTCTCAGATTCATTCGTCATCGTGTCAAACCAAGCAGGTGGGAGCGGCTCCTCCTGTGTGCTGACATCTTGTGCTTGCTCAAATATGGAGCCTGTTGTCTGAAGATCAAAAAACATTTGATCCATTGATGATATTCAGTTATGTGCTGATCACCAGCTTGTGTTCACTGGAGTTCTCTCTCCGGAGGCCGAGTTGTGAATCCTGCCTGGACCTCCAGCTGCATGGCTCACTCCACTGACTTTCAGCCTAAATACATAAATGCCATAAAAATAATCATCATAATAATCATCAGCTTGGAATTTACACAAAACTATTAGTGGAGTTGTTTTGCTATAGGAAAAAGTGTGACTTCTTATTGTCTCAATTCCCTCTCATTAGGCTGTTAGAAGATACACCAGGTCGACTCAGAGACGTGGCTGTCCCAGTGCACTGCGGGTGTGATGATAACATGAGAACTGCTCCGTGTTTACATGTGTTAGAGCTGAGGATTTCAGACAGGAGGTCAAAACCCTGATCACAGATTGAGAGCAGGGATTATAACAGATTTTAAAACACAGACTGATGAAGGCACAAATTCATGATACGTTTACATTTATCTGTTTTCATACAATTTGCTGGTTGAGGACGACATTTCAATTCATTTCAAATTGTGAGGGCCTCCGAATTTTTGCGTGGGTTTCATTTTTCGTTTCTGATTATGAATTATATTTCTACAATATCTGTGAATACCCTTGTGTTATTCATTGATTTCAACGAGGGCAACACTGCGAAATGAATGAAATATTGATGAAGTGGCGTTTTATCTGTACAAATCAGGAGTTACCAGAACTCAACTCTGTATAATAAAAGTGGCAGAAAACTGAAACTTCTTCTTATTATTATTATTAATGCCTCAACACGTAACAAATATGTCACAAACCACATACACAATGCACTTATTATAAATAATAACAAACTACATAGATTAGAACAGGATGTTGTTTTATACTATATGAATCACTAGATCAGATAAACTATTACTAATATACTGATATTATTCATCTTTAAATATTCAGTGTTTGGATTTATGTTTTGTAGTGCAGCCAAACAACACTCATTTAATGTGGTACTGTTCAGATAAGATTCTGGTTAATCTGTTATCTCACACAGAATGAGACATTCTTCAGTCTTCAAATGTTAGTGGATCTAAATATTTTGATCTCAGCTCTGTGTCTTGTTTTGCTCAGTGCTTTTATTCTGCTATTTATTTCAATATTGTTAAGCTTGATAGACGTATATATCCTCCTACTCAGAGATTAAACTGGGATTTGTTGTGTGGGGGGGCTCTGTGGTTTCAGGGTTGCCATGGGAGTATATGTACGACAGTGTATTACGGCCATTCAACTGAAATTCAAGCCTTGATCCTTTGAAAGACTGAAAGCTTGTTCCTGTTCATAAATTAAAGATGTGTTTCCCTCCCCAATTTACCATCCACCTCACTGTCTGCCATCTGTGAGACTGACCCACAAGTGATCGCCTCACCCCCCAGAGAATTCTGCCTGTAAAATTGTCTCTACTACATTCTAATACTACAATTTGAATTAATGCATATTCTGAATTGGTCTTCCTGATGGTTAACATGTGATGAATTATTATACATTCCTGGAAACATTGAGCTGAAGCCTTTTGTGAGGCTATTTGACCTGACGCTTGTTCTTAGGATGCAAACACTAACAGACTATAGTGATGCACTTACCAGACATTACATTACATCTCATTAAGCTGACGCTTTTATCCAAAGTGACTTACAATAAGAGCATCCACCATGGGGGTACAAACCCAGGACAACAAGAATCATATCAGTACATTACCTTCATAAAAGCCAAACTACAAGTGCTACATACAAGTGCATCTAAACTTTAAAAAAAGTATATAACGGCAGAATTGACGTGATGCGAAGTACGTGATGACCTTCTGCTGTCCTGATGTCAATGGGGTCGGGGGGCTCGTTCCACCATTTCTGAGCGGGTAGCTCGCAGTGAGGGAGCAGCAAGCCGATTGGCGAGAGAAGTAGTGTGAGTGAACTAAGGTAGGTTGGAGACCAGTTGAGCTGCTGGATGAGCTGCAGAGGTCGGATGGCTCTAGCAGGTAGACGAGCCAGGCGGGAGTTACAATAGTGTAGACATGAGATGATCAGAGCCTGGACCAGAACCTGAGCCGCCTTCTGAGTGAGAAGGGGACGTATCTACAGGAGTGGGTTGTTGCAGTATTGTTGGAAGAGTTGTCTGTTGAGTGTCCCTTGCAGTCTGGGTGGGGGCTACCAGGGGCCAAAGTGGTCTGGGGTGTGAATTGTTTGCAATGTACAAACAGATGAAATAGACAAAAGGCAAAATAGTTTTATATCTGTTAAGGACTTCAGATAAGTAAATAACATGCAGAAGACAAAATGTAAAATTGGGAACAACAGTATGTCAGGTACACACAATCCTTGGCTCAAAATGAGGCTTTGTATTCAATTGCAATGTATTACACCTTTTAAACGTGCTGGATTTATTAGGAACAAGAAAAGTGTAAGTGGAACCTCTGCACCTCCACAGAAAATGTTTGGACCAACTTAAAAAAACGTTAAAACTCCTTATGCCAATTGGAACACATAAATAAATAAAGTTATGTTAATAAAATTGATAACTTTAATTTGAAAAGAAAAAAAACTAAATTAGGGGTTGTTTTTCCTAACTCTAGCTGAGCGTTAAGGGCAAAGGCCACTGCACCCTGTTAAGCCCTATGAGACAGATTGTTATGAATATGGGCTGTACAAATTATGATTGATTTGATCAAATAAAATCTCTTTTGTTGTTATATCCTGTGAGTAACTGATGGTTAAATGTTCCCTCCGTATAAACTTAAAACATTCTCTCTTAGGATGTGTCATCTGTCATTCTGTTTTGGACAGGAAACTTTACCTGAACTGTCGGCACACAGCACAAAGTTTATCACTGTACCATAAAGTCTGTGAGTATCTTCTGTTGTTAATAAACTTTTTTTTTAAACATCAAGTGTGAGTGGAGTTGGATTTTCTCTGCACCGGGGTTCTCCTTTCCAAACTCCTTACAGCTTCCCTCTTCATATCTTTCCTTGACCTCATGAGGTTTTCCATCAGGGTCAAACAAATGGTGGTTATGAAAGAGCATTATTCTAACTTTTTCGACCACAGAAAGTTTTCAAACTGTGGCAAATACATAATATATACAGGAGAAACCACAGAAAATGGAACAACTTGACTACCGATGTGAGGCTTATTGTGATTTTTCCTTCAATATGGGCTGTATAAATAACAATGATTGAATTTGATTGATGGATATATAGAGACTCTTTAATGTTTCCCTCCGGAGAGATTATCCTTTGTGTAAGAAGAGGTGTCCCTCAGTTTATTGCAGAACAGTAGATTGAGTTGTCTCAGCACAGTGATCCTTCTTCTGTCTGCAGTGCACATTTCTCTCAGGTGTGCGGCACAAAGATTTACCAGAGAAGCTGGTGACACAGAACCATCTTCTCCCCCTGTTCTCATGAATATTGGGGAATTAATGCGTGCAGTCAGGCAGGGAGGGGGGAGGCAGGGACAAAGGGAGACAGGAGGATAGAGCGCAAACTAAGGAGGGAGGGAGGGAGGGAGGGAGGGAGAGAGGGAGGGGGGAGCAGATGTCGTCAGAGGCCTGGCAGTGCGCAGGCTCCGTGCGCGCTGGGCTTGGATGCGTATTGATTGGAAAACAACGGGCTGTGGGAGAACGGATCAGGGAGGCTGCGGGCTAACGGGTGAGGGAAGGGACACGGACCAAACCACACCACCACGCTGCCATCTTTACCTCCCCGTGTTATTTTCCCTATTCCTGCCTTTTTCTCCATTTCACCCTGGAATGACTGGAACCGCCGCTGCTCGTCCGTAGCTGCGAAAGAGGGATTAGACACAAGATCCCGATCGCCTGAGCAGCTCCTCCATCACCAAGCCTCAGCACCCAGCGGCTCGGCCACTGCAGGTAATCCGTCTTCTCTCTGCCTGTCAGCGGCCGCACACGCCTCCGCCTCCGCGCCCGCTCCCGAGCCCTGACCCCTCTCCGAGGTCCTCGCAGTGCATCATCTCCCCTCCATCCTCCCTCCTCCTTGTAACCATGGTTTCCTCCGTCCATTCCAACCTCTCCTTCCTCGCAGCTCTTGTCTCCCTCCCCCACTCTCCTCCTTGTTCTTCCTCCGATGAGCTGATACCATGCGCTTGCTGATTGAATGATCTCCATTTCCGCCATGGACGCTTGAATATTGATGTGCCTAAAATGCGCCTCATGTATATTTGTGGGACAAACCCCTCAACGATGTCACTGTTATTTTTCCCCCAGTAGTGACTCTGAGTCATCCAATGGCTGTGACTGATGGGAATGATCGTTTCAATTCATATTCCTGATCCACACCAGGCTGGGTTATAATATATATTCTATTATTGCTCTTGACTGAAATACTAAATAACCACCATGTAAACAATGGACAGTCTGTATGTGATAAGCTTGAGGGAGAATAAAATAACAATGTGCTTTGGATATCAGCAGTGGAATTGTTGCTCAGTTTGTAGCTGGATCGCATGTGGTCCCATTGGCTCCGTTACATTAAATGACCTCTGATGAGCTCTTGTGATTGGCTCTTTTGTCTTACCTGAGGGGGATGCACCTGAGACCAGCCCCACTTTCAGTGAAGGTCAGATATCCCCGGAAAAAGAACACCTCCACACCTTCCACTCTGCGGTCCGCTTTAATGCAGAGGCTCTGATTTTACATTTCATTTTCCTCAGTTGAATCAAAAATGTTGTGCCGCGTCCATTTTGCTGAATGGATCCAGCAGTAAATAGAAAGGCCACAGCAGGACTGGAAAGTGCTATGGGCATGTTTTCACCATGTCAAGCAGCAGTGCATCAGAACCTCCTGCAAAGAAACCCTGTGGCAAGGTGAAAGTCAGCTGCTGATTTCCGTGCTGACATTGAAGACTGGAGCACCTTCAGTCAATGATCTCGAGAGTCACCCCTTGTCAGTCACTGTCTTATAAAGGAGGGGGGTCTTGATCCGCTCTTAAATTAGAAAAACTGTGACTTTATCTAACATTGAATTCAGTTGAAAACAAAACGTAAATAAATACACACTGAGGAACACAGACAGAGACAAGCAATAAAGAGAGAGAGAGAGAGGGGATGTAATTGTGCAAAACAATATCCGGCTGGAGACGGAGCAGCACTCTGCTGAGTGGCGTGCTGGGGGGGGGAGGCTTGCACAAGCTGGTTTTGAAATGGACTCCTCTGTACTCACCCACTTAGACCAGGCCACGGTCCAGCAAAGCACACAGGAGGAAATGTAGGCCTGACTACTGTAATTACACTGCGTCAGACGGCCTCACTTAAAAGTCTAACTGCAGCATTAAGTCCACCATTGACTGATGCCACCTTCTGCAGGACTACACCCTTTCAATATTTTATGAAATTGTATACAATTTTCCAAAAAAAGAATGGCTCTCACTAGCACCAGGGGAAGTTCCCAGTACTTTATTTGATCAGTAGACTGTACATTTGACCTGACATGATCTTACAGTTTCTGTGATTTGCTCTATATTAATATATATTCAATTTTTGTCAACTTTTAAGATAATTAAATGAAGTACAGTTGTATGAAGAAGCACAACTACCATTATAAACAAATCAGAGACATAAAGCCTAAGTGTTCTGGCTGCTCCTTCTCATTAACTAATGTTGGAAGGTGCGGGACAGTTTCTGTTGTTGCTTTTAGGTTCATTCTTGCTTGTAATTGTCACATGTCACATGAGTAGAACAGGAAACAAGGAATGCTATATTGTTGTGCCCAATAACAAGACGCAACATTAAAACTACTAGCTTTAACCAATAAGCTGTTTTGAATCATCAGTACTGTAATTTAAAGCTTATTTTATATTTAATCTATTGTTTTCCATGGTCTTCATGACTTGACCAATTCAAAACATGGTTGTAATATTATGGCTGATATCATAATCTTTAATATTAATAAAAAACACAGATACTTCTTGGTATGTGATAATACTGTTCGTCCCAGTAGAACCACTGGAGGTATAAATCACACATGCCAACAACAACAAACCCTGCTCCAGTTGATTGAAGAATGGAAGGGTATAAGTGTGTATATATTTATGTTAATGTGGGGTTAACTGTTAGTATTACAAATATATTACATACACATTAAGATTTGGTGAATATGTCTTGGATAATTCAGGAAACCATATTCATGTCGTGAAAACCTAAAAAGTCTAAAGTATTTTGTAGACTGCATGAGCTCTTCCGCCTCTGTGGGACAGAGAAAAGGCTTCAAACCTTTTAAAAAACTATAACTAGTGAACAGAGGAAATTCAGAATGATAACTTAGGGACTTAGACTTAACAAATTCAAAAGGGTTAGGGTTAGTATTAATATTTAAATAAAGCTCATCCTGTCAGCACCAAGATTTGCCTTAATAGTCCTCCATGGTTCACCAAGCTACCCCATTAACAGACTGAACTAAATGCTGACAAGGGATATAATGAAATTAAAATAAAAGACCCAATATATTACTATTGATCTCCTGTGTCCTCCTGGTCGCCTGACTCTTTGTTTGGTACTGTATTTAAACCAAGATTAAATATTTAGTATTAAGTTTCCAAACACTGAAGGTGGTAAGGGATGAGCTGTAAAATGTATCCATGTTTAAATCTGACATGTTTGCATTGACAATGACTGTTGACTCTCAGAGCAGCAGTATAATTATCTATCACATTTAGCCATTGGCCCGCAGTATACTATAACCTCACTGTGTTACATGATGTGCCTTGACATATCGTCCTGTAATTTCATGTCCCAGGAACTTGGTAACCTCATCACTGAAATCCCTATGGAGTCAGTTAATTAACTGTGGGTTACCAGTAAAGCCAACTGGTTTGGTTCCCTTTGGGGCCTGGTCCCCTTCTGGCACATGCACCACCATCTCCTCTTTGTCTAGACAACATGGTGCCATTTCTGATGAGGTGAGGCGGCCATGATTTAGGAGACGCCAGATAAATCCTTCTGGGTTATTAGTAAATCTTGCAGATGGGGACATATTAAAATAATGAGAGATTTTTGTGCTTTGACTGATCGGGTGTTCAAACATGTCCTGCAGCAGTGGCCTTTGAGAGAAGGCTAAAGAAACGCAGAGCATCAGTTTCATGAGGATCAAAACCTTCTCTGTGTCTGTTTCACGCAGGGCTTGGACATCAACCTGACAGGGGACATCATGGAAGCCCCTCTCGTGTGTTTGGATGAGGAGTTTGAGGATCTGCGGCCGTGTCGGATGGACGAACTGGACAATCCGGAACTGGACAATCCAGAACTGGACGATCCAGAACTGGACCACTCCTCCTACTCCACCACCACCACCGTCCCACTGGCCACCATCACCCGGGAAGACTTCTCTGAGCTGGAGAACTTCTCTGAGATGATGAGCTTCAAGTCGATGGAGGACCTGGTCAACGAGTTTGACGAGAAGCTCAATGTCTGCTTTCACAATTACAACACCAAGACGGAGGTCCTGGCACCCATACGCAACCAGTCACACAACCAGGAAGATGAGGAGCAGCTGCAGGATGAAGAGTGAGTGACTAATGTTAACATTGTGTAACAAGAAAATTGTTTACTGGAGCTCTCAGCCCATCAGCAGCCATCTGCTCATTTGTGATTTCCAGCCTGCAGTGACGGGCTGTCATAGAGACAGTTCAGAATTAAAATGAACTGGTACTTTTAACACTTAAAAACAATTTTTAAATGTTTGTAACCTCTACTTTGGAGTTTTTATTTACTTGCATCTAGAGTTCTTGACCATTGAACAGAGACAAGTCAAACCGAGGTTAACATCATGGGGACTAAAATGGACAGGTCGCCATTGTATAGTATTTGCAGTATAATCAATATGATTTTATTTTAGAACATAGGGCAATTATCAATATCATAGTCATGTTCACATGTGGCCTTCGAATCAGCTTGGGGAGGTTGCTTCCGGCCCATCGTGGGTCTGAGGGGGAGAGAGTCGGCTCATTTAGGTTTGGAAGATGGAAGGCAGAAATTAAGTGAGTTCTGTGGACGTCAGATCTCTACAACAACTTCCATGCCATCTTTAATCTACATAAGAAGGATAGCAATAATAAACAACTAAAAAGGAAAAGAGACAATGAAACAAATGAAAGAATTAACAGAATTGCAAGGAACAACAAAGTATTGTTAAGTGGGGGGGCTGCTGGAAGCTTCAAAGTTAGAAATAAATAACAACAGTGTTCATGGAAAGTATCTAAAATCATGTTCAGCTGCATTGTTTTATCGATTGCAGATAACTGAAATAATATCCCATGTTTGTTCTATTTCTCCATTACCGTTGATCTCATAATATCCTATAGATAATAATAACCACAAATATGGTGACATGATGAAATACCACAGCCAGACTCTCAGCACACACTGGAGCAGGAGCCTCCGGCCCTTTATGTAAATCACACTTGTACAGTCATTATGCTGCTGCTCTCACAGCCGAAGTCCAGGCCTAAACAGTAGCTCGGCAGCCGGGCACGGCACACATGACGACAACCAGAGTGTTTCCACACACACAGACCGCAGCATCCCAAACAAGCAGTCAATCAGGGGCCTGACCCCCCCCCCCCATCTCCAACAGTCGGGCTGCGTGCTGAATTATTCAAAGGGCAGCGTCGCATGCCTCAGTTGGCTTTGGCTCTGTGGGTCTGTCTCCGTCTCTCCACCAGCTGACTGCCACATACTCCACTGCTTTTTTCTTTTTTTTTTTTAAACACAGGCATCCTCACACTGTGAATATGAATCAGGCTAAAAATAGCCTGAACGTAGGTGTAGCAGGAGAGCGCTTGGAGGGGGATCACATGATTCTTCAGACATTATTAAATCGCCTGTATTTATGCTGCGCACGATGATTAAGGACACAGGACTGTGGGTGGATAGTGTTTGATGGTACTACACTAATCTGCATGTTATTACCTTGAAAATAATCCTAATGCTTTACACTGATTGGTTATGGCACACATGAGGAAAGCAGTGTAGATATATTCAGGTCAAGCATACCATCTCCAATCTATTGAGTCCATTAACAATGTCTCATCGCTTATGTTTTTTTTTAATAACAATTCTCCTCAATAATCATCAATTGAATTTCCTAACCATTCATTCACCTCAGTGCCACTCAGACACAGAATACAAGCAGCTATTAATAGAAAGTGATACAGTTCTGAAGCTCCTAACACTGAAAATATCTCTTTTCATTCTGATTTAAAACCAAGAAAAACACAGATCCACAGAATTCTCTCGACACTAAATCTGCCACTTGGTTAAAAACACAAATTTGTCACAAATGAAGTCCCAATCTCTTAAGTTAACTGATACGATACAGAGAAATTAGGGAGAAAATGAAACAGCATGATTCCTCCTCTGTGGCTGAGGGCCAACAAACAAAGCAGGTCGATGTTGAAACATGGGGATCCAGTTCATGTTGGCCAGAGACCACGCCCCCGTTCTACGGAGGCAGCATGTGCCGGTCATGTGATGTTGTTGTTTTCTCTCTGGTATTTTTGATTCTTTTATGTCATTGTTTAAGATTCAAGAATATTACAGTCAGGGTGCAGGCAAAACAAATCTGCGAAAGTGTCATCCTCGATTCAGTACCAGTTGTAAAGATTAACTACATTTATGAAATTACAAAATATGCAAATATTAAATAAAACAACTTTATGTTAAAATATAAGCTAAACAAAATCAAATGAAACACAATTTTTTTTTACTCCTAGTTCTAACAACATATTTGAGTTGTGATGTGCTCCTGTGTTGTCATCCAAGTATAAGCTGCAACAACTACTGTTCAGAAAGTTTACCGCACCAAGCTGAGCTTTTACTTCTTCCTTGGGTCCGGTTCATCCCACAGCAGCTGAGGTTTAATCTGCAGAAAGTGCTGCTCTGTTCCGGTGAAGCCTCCGTTGGCTTCTGTTCCTCTAATGGTTTGGCTCATTATGTTGCTGTAGGATGAAGCTCTGACCACAGCTGTATTGGTCTGTCTTGCTTTCTTACTTGTCTTTCTCTCACCACTCTGACAGAACTCCATAGTTGTGCTTCCTGCAGACTTTGTTCCAACACTGCTGTTGTACTGACAGAGGGTTCATCAACTAATGTTGTTGTACCTCTGAGAGCTGTTTGAATTAATCTGCAACGTTTCATTTACCTCTGAAAACGCATATTTCTATGAGGCTTACATGATTTTACAGATTTTGTTATTTTAGCCCTAGTCAATGTTTTCACTGGACTTACCTGGAACCGGGAATTTAAGAATATTTTCTTGTTCTAAAAAAATTCAACATGAGATTAATATGTATCTGTTGTAATGTACATGTAGATACATACAGGTATGCAGTCAGCTGCTGGTTAGCGTAGCATCAAGACTTTAAACTCTAAAGGGCTACATTTTCAATAACTCTTTTTCAGTGTGCTGGAGACAGACATGGTTCTCTGAATATTCAGTCTGTATATTAACAGAATGCAGGCAATCCAATTTAATTAGGAAACAATACATTTAGCCCAAATTACATCAAACATAAAAATGGGTAAACAGTGCAGTTCAGTATTTAGAAGGTTTATTTCATGATCAAAGTTTATTGTTTAGTTTTCTGCTAAGGGTTAAATGTAATAAACGCTGACCCTGTTTATGTGCTGGCTCTCACATCCGTGGCCCACAGACATGGCTGGTGAGGTAAGCTGTGAACTCAATAGCGTCCTCTGTGTGATGGGGTGTGGGCAGTGCCACTGGGAGCAGGGCAGCAGGCCTGGAACAACCTCTGCAGAGACACAAAGGCTCTGAGACAAAGGAGACTTCTCTTTCAGTTCTCTTTCTGTCCTGCTCAGACAGACACTTGCTCCGGGCGCAGCCAGAGACCAGCAACACGATGATGTGAGAAGCTAAATCTCTGCTAAGGAAATCTTTTAACGAGTAGTAAGCTGTGCTTTATTTTCTGTTGTGCATTGTTCCTCTGCAGCCTCCAGCTCGGCACATTGACCACCATCAGTGACTTTTCTCATTGAAATATTGTCTGAGTTGCAGGCTGCTGAAGACGGGTCTGAGTAAACCGCCTTTACAAGCTGGCAGATAAAACAACACACCAAATCCTTGTCTAATGCTGTTATATAACAGTGTAACTACACCATGTGTGGATACAGCAGCTTAACATCGTAGATGGCCTTTTAAAGCTAAGGGCACGAACCGTGTTTTTGTTTCTTGTTGATATTTGTGTTACCTGAAAGCTTCTCACATGTGTGCATCTCTGTGTTTTTGTGTGTGATTTGACAGTGTGTGGGATGCTCTAACTGACAATTACATCTCCACCTGGGACGGTCTGGATTCAGAGGGACTCAACGGCAACCTTTCTGACCAGGAGGTAAATGGCATCCACATCTTTCTTTACCTGCTTTATTGGGAACGACTATTCGGGTTTAAGTAATTTTAATTTATTTCCTATAACCTTTCGCCACATGTATTGTATTTTGTATTTATTTATTTTATTTTGCTGAGAAACCTTTTTTTGAATTACTGTCTTATTGAAATGTTCTTCCCTCTTCCCTCTTCCTCTTTATAGTTGGTCTACATTGTATTCACCTGTCCTCAGGAGCAGTTTATTATTGTTGCAAATTCCCTGGGATGATGTTTAGTTTAATGAATCTGTGCCTCAGAAGCATGAACCATGAATGGACAGTCTGATTCTGTTTCTTTACACATGTTGTGCTGCAGTGAGTGTGATTTGATTCAAACTATTACTGAAGGTCTGAGCCAGGAAACCGACTCACAGCCCCAGAACGGGACATGTTTGTTCGTATCTCTTATTCCAGTGGCTACAGATTGTTGCATAAATGTTCTGTTGTCAGCATTTTAAATCATGATCCTCACACATTATTGTTTAGTCCCTTGACATGGTTTGAGATTTCTGTAACTGTGTTGTGGAGGAATACTGAGCTGCTGACTGGCTTGTTCTCTTTGAGGCTTAATCTCGTGCTGACACGTGAAGACCATGCCTGAGCAGCCCTGACGGCTCTGCCATTCAGCAGAGCTCCACCCCCCCCCCCACCCCCCCCTTCTTTAATTGGCTGTCACATAGAACTGGACAGCAGCTCTTAGCAGTCAAGGCCGTGTTTGGGCTGGTCAAGGCCTGAGCAGACGTTTCGTCCCAGAGGGAGAGGCTTGCTGTGAGAATGCACCATAGTACTCATATTCTGTTCTTGTATTTTGTCTTAGATTCTCCCTTTTTTCAAAAGTAAACCTTTTCTTGTGGTCTTTTGGTTTGAAGGTCAAGCAGTTTTATCTTTGTCTTTAAATAGGTTCACATGTTCTGTCCTGAGCTGCCTGTTCTAATGAGGTTAATCTATTTATTTTAAACAAATCCACATTATATGTCTTTCTGCTGTAAGCTGTGAATTCTTCAGCAAATAGCAAATGACAAATCTGTCATGTACTGTCCCATTGTATCAAATTAATTATTATTTATTTATTTATTACTTTTATTATTTCTACTTGTTTTGGTACAACTCCTCAACAAGGAAGACGTAAATGAGTTAAATCTACTATAAAAATGACTATAAAATACTATTAACATAGACACAATATATGAATGAAACATGAAAATGAGCAAAAAGTAAAAAAAAAAAAAGGTCTGAGACAGAATCACAAGTGCAGGCGTGCAGTAATTGAGCAGTTGCTGCACAAGAGCTGTTCACCTGCTAATTCAAAGTTCAGGGAAGCTCGAGTCAGTAAACACAACCCCAAACTGGAGAATCAAATGTGATTTTCGTTCTCCTGATTGACAACATCACATAAGTTGATGAGTTCCAGCCTCAGCTGCTATAGAATTTTAGTCACCTAATTTTTCAAAGTATTGAACCTATCATGTGTCCAAATCGCATCAAACTCCACACCGACTCTCTTGGGCCAACAATACATCAAGTGTGAAGCTGATAATATGAACAGTTGTGTTCCACATTCAGACGGACAGAGATTTCTTGATTCATTAGATAGATGTGGCAAAAGTGGGTCAACAGTAAGTTATCAGTGTAGCAGAACACTGATGGAGATGTGCAGAAAGAGGAGGAACTGGATGGCCACAGGAAGGAGGACTGACATGAGCACAGTCTGAACCTCTGGCTTACAGAGTAGAGGTTGGGAGACTTTGTCCATGAAGGAGAGAAGTAATGACAACATCCTCCTCTCTGTGGCTACACACACAGGACTGAGCTGCTCCTCTGCATCACTTTGTTGTGTCTGGTGTCGTACGCCTACTCTCAGGCCACTGCCAGCAGCCCACAGGGTAGAAAAATGGCTCTGGTCACCACAGACAGCTAAAACATCTGCAGCATGACACTGCAGACGATGAAGGACTCTGACTTACTGACATGAAGTTCAAGGTGTTGAGTCAATAATTAGCAGTAAAGATAGATGTGGGCATGCAAAGAAAAATACTTAGATTGTTCCGTCTGCTAACATCTCCTTGATGCTGTAATTGGCATAAAGGTGCTTTAAGCCAAATAACACCACCCTATGCCCAGTTGCCCACCATGACAAAAGTTGGCATAAAGGTAAATAGTGATGTTTTGCTTATGTAATGTTCTATGTTGTTCATCTTTTAGTTGAGCAAATGTTTTTTTTTCCATCTGCACTAAATTGGTGGATTGGAGTGGCATTAGTTGTGCAGGAGTTGTCAGATAGCAAGGTGACCTATTGATTTGAATTGTTCTTGAGTGGAGAGAGATGAATTTCAAGACATGTAACACATGCTTTCAAGGAAGGAAAAGTCAGGGATCCCTAAAGTCAGAGAGATTCATCCTCTAGTACCATAAGTGTCAATAAACCAATTCCTGAATCCATCCAATAGTTGTTGATATTTTTCAATCTGGACCAGCAAAGCCCACATTGCCATCCCTATAGACCCACTTCACGCTGCAATTATACATTCACTATAAACTGACAAATACAAAACATTGCAAATAAGTCTATAAATAAATTATAAACTATTTAAACAAGTTTACAAATAGAATCGTTGATTGCTTTTTAAGAAGCAATAATTAATAATGTAAAACCTTTCAAATTTTCAAACATGACACTTGCAAGTAAGTGTGATCCGAGACTGATCTCCATATCCCAGACACTGATCAAAAAATGATGATGTATTTAGTTTAATATTCCAATGCAAAGTGGCAGCTACGAGTCTTCTTAGCCTAATTTTCAAAGTTAGGCCTTCTGTCAGTATTTATTTCTCTGTTGACTGATTTCCATGTTGTGTCCTGCTATCTGCAGATTCACGAAAAAGAGGAGGAAGAGATGAATGAGAAGAATGACAACGCCAAATGCTTGAATGAAGAGCCTCTCATAACAGCTGATCAGGTGTGTGTGTGTGTGTGTGTGTGTGTGTGTGTGTGTGTGTGTGTGTGTGTGTCTGTCTGCCTGTCTGACTGTTGTGGGCACTGTGTGGGGTTAGCAGGGGTGTGTAGAGTGAAATGTGATAATGTTGAATGGGCCTTGAAAAGCTACATTTTAAAATCAACTCCAAACACCACAGGTAACCAGGAGAAAAAATGTCTCAATCTTGAATGAGCTACTGTATTTTCTCCAAGCTGGACGTCTGTAAAGTAGGAGTTGAGGTAATTTAGATGTCTGCTGAAAGAAAGGCATTAACAAAGGTTTATCCATCGCAGAATAAAATAAAGATCTGATCCTGGCACTGCTCTTGAGCTGGCAGACACCTGACTTAGTCATACTGTTAGAATAGTTGGAGACGTTCCAGTCACCCTCAAAAAATGCTTACACACTGCAACTCAACAGAGCCTGTCTTCTTTAGGGCCAATCACCATCACTTCTGTTTTATTTTCACTAACATTAAATGTTACCGTTGTTCTGCAAGATTGTGTACATAGACATGTGTATTAGAAACCTAACAGGAAAAATCAACCTGTCATTGTTGATTGGGGCCTTCACATTTTGATTGTTCAGTCTCCATGTTGTCTGAATTGCAATTGCACATCGTCTGAGTGCCGATGGGCATGTTGGCATGTGGTCAGGAATATTGTTGTCCAACTGGAGCTGACCTCCGCTGCTGCAGCCTGTGTCGACATAAATAATGGATTAAAGTACATGTATCCTTCAGGAGGAGACATTTGGTATTTTACTCGTTCCATTTTACTGATAAATGACAGACATGAATGTGTGTGTTCTTACCGGTGTCTGCTCATCATTTTGCTGTCGGTCTACTCGTCATCTCCCTATATCTCTCCATCTAACCTAGTCACTCTCTCTCTTCAAGGTAATTGAGGAGATAGTCGAGATGATGGAGAACTCTCCGGATCCTGGTGAAACAGAGGAGGAGGAGGATGAGGAGGAGAGCAGCCACTGCTCCTCCAGGACCAGCCCCTCTCTGCTGGAGGAGATCCGGCAGCTGTCCGAGGCCTCCAACAACAACTGCTCCTACGAAGGTGAAACTAGAAATAATCCATGTTAATTCTTTTGTTTAATTTATGCAACTTCCTAACTGACACTGGGGCAGCAGCTGTGGAGAGTACTTTGTTGACTCCGAGCACTGTTCCTGCATTTGTAAAGGTAAATCTCCGTTGGTCCAAGAAATAGTTCATCAGTACAATTCAAGTATTGTCACTGAAACTCATCAAACAAGACCTTGCCCCAGGCTGAACATAAAAAATTTCATTTTCATGATTTATAGATTTTTATATTAAGACCAGTTAAGATGACACACCAGCACAGACTGTGGAGACATATGGAGCTCATGCTTCAGGTTACTGTCTATAAATCTTTGTTTAGGGGAGAAAAGGTGAACTGAGCACCCTACAAACACACACACACACACACACACACTGACACACACACACTGACACACACACACACACACACATTCGAGTTGTCTGATTTCTGCAGGACCATAGGTGAGAGTTCAAGACGACAGTGTTCTCTGCCATAAGGCCTCCTTTTGCTGAGCAGATTGGAGATCCATGCGGTGGGACTGAACACATAGCTGTGTGAATAGCTACTGTCATGTATTCAAATCATACATAGTTGTTCATTTGTTCTGGACTTAACTAGCAGGGTATACATTTTAAGGGGAGAAATGTCTTCAGTGCTAAAATGAGCCATAGCCATTTGGTTAATATCTTTCTTTTTTTTTTAAATAAATGATATTGCCACAATGTTACAGAAACCAAAAGATTGCAGAAACCTGCAGTAAATATTATCTCTACTGATTTTGCAGTTTATTTGTATGGCACATTATCATAGACAAAGATCAGTCAATGTGCTTTTCAGAAAAAAGAAGCATAAGAAAGCAGAGTTTAGCACTGTGTCTGAAAGTTTGGGTAAGGAAAAATATTTTTGCACAAAACAACATCCAACTGTCTGCGTTCAGGCCTGAGCCTGATGCCCAGCTCAGCTCTGGTGGAGCTGCTGCACCGGGTGGAGGCTGCCATCCTGGAGTACTCAGAGGAGCTGGTCAGTAATCTGGCTCGGCGCGAGGAGCTGGAGTTCGAGAAAGAGGTGAAGAACACTTTCATCACGGCCCTGATGGAGGTGCAGAACAGGCAGAAGGAGCAGCGAGACAGCAGCAAACGTCGACGCCGGGACAAGGCCCTGAGCCTGCAGGGTGGAGGCACGCAGGCTGTGAACGTGGGGAACACAGGGAACGCCGGGAACACAGGCTCCATGGGACGCACAGAGAAGACAGGGAGCATGCCTGTCAAGGTGAGAGGGAGGGAGGGACGGCCTTGTTTACTTCATACACTTCAATTATTAACATTTAATGAGTACATGTATGTGACCCATAATTGTTTGTCCTGTCACACAAACCTTTCTTAACCTAGTACTCTCATCAGTTTTACTACATCAGAATTGATTGTGCAAATAAGTATATTCTTGATTAGGTTTGCTGATGAATATGGAAGTCCATGTTTAATCCTGTGTAAAACAGAGAAAGGTGAAACAACAGTGTGTGTCAGCTCTACACCCCCCCCCCCCTTACTGTGATCATAATGAATGTAAATGAAGTGAATGTAAACATGACAAAGTGATGCGGATGCAATGTAAACAACCAGGATCAGTGTATCTCATAGGGATTTAATGATAATAATAATCCTTACAATTTCAATAGGGCCTCACCTGACCTTTGTTCAGTGCTCGGGCCCTAATTACTAGCATAGTTTGTTTGACATGCTGAAAATGAAAATGAAATATTCTTCATCTTGTATTAATCAATGAATTGTGTGCTTGTGTTTGTGTGTGTGTGTGTGTGTGTGTGTGTGTGTGTGTGTGTGTGTGTGTGTGTGTGTGTGTGTGTGTGTGTGTGTGTGTGTGTGTGTGTGTGCGTGTGTGTTGTGCCCTGCAGCGTTTCAGCATGGAAGGACTGTCCAGCATCCTGCAGACGGGCATCAGACAGACGTTTGGAAGCACAGGCAACGATAAACAGGTGAGGTCAAAGGTCAAAACAAATGCCATCTACAATTATAAATTCATGTTGGCTCATCAGAAAGAGCGAGGGGGGGGGCACAATTTCTCTGACACGCCCTGTACACACTGTAGCCTGGTAACCTTTTAGTTCTGTGCTGCTTCCTGCACTTATGGATAGAAACATATTGATACTGGACATTAGACAGCAGTATTACAAGGAGTACATTTGTAAGACTGATTATTTAATAAATTTCACATATTTCATAGAACATAAAGTCATCAGAAAACCTGGTTGCAGTTTGACATATATATTTAGACACAAACTAGAAGTATAGGATTATTGTAGGGTTCTTTCTCCTGGGTGCTTTTCATGTTACAGCCGTGAGGTGACAACATGTATTTACAGTGTGGAGGGGCCTTCACTGTGTTGTAGCTGCCGTGCTGATGGCTCATGCTCGGGCCCTTTCAGGCCGTGGGCCCCAGAGCAGTTGCTGCAGCTTCACTGGCTTTGTTTACATCACTGCCTCAGCACAAGGCTCAGCTAAGGTCATATGATCGTCCCTCACTGTGTAATTTAATCTCTGCTGCTACTGTAAGCAACAACTCTGATATACTGCAAGAAACAGGCCTGTTTTAGTTCATGTACTGTAAATGTCAAACAGATGCTCCCATGACAGGTTCGACTTTATTTGTTTAAAGTTTTAAGTCATAATTGGAAATATTGGTCTGCTTAACTCCAGTTATCCTCTCAATAGGTTTGGGAGTGACTGCAGGTATTTTGTATTTACCCTTGTGTTTATATGTGATCACAGACTCATATGACGCATTATACAGTCCATTAACTTTTAATGGACCTGTTCTGCATTTTGAGAGATTTGCTTCCTCATCAAGCATTTGATGAAAAGATCAACAGCAGCTAATAAGCTTAGTTTATAGACTGGAAACAGGAAAATGAAATGCACATATAGAATGTTACTGGTCTCCACCACTGCTCAAAGAGCTTTACATCACATTACCCATTCACAGTCATAGTGTTCTTATGTTCCTAGTACTTTGTCTAGACATTTATTTACACACTCACACCCGCCCTGAGTCATTTGGGGTTCAGTGTCTTGCCAAAGGACATTTGGACAGGCAGACTGGAGGAACCGGATATCAACCTACCGACATTTCAACCATCCAATCAGGCGACTTGCTCTACCTCCTCTACTATAGCCGGCCCAGCTTATAATTAAAGGACAGATTTGGGAGCAGTAACAATCTTTTAATCTGACTCTGTCCTCACCAGTGACAGAAAGCTGTCGTCACAACCAGCTATTAACTTGACCTTGAAATTTCCCCCTTTTATTTTTAGTATCTGAACACAGTTATTCCATTTGAGAAGAAAGCCACCCTTCCATCTGTTGACGACCTGCAGATGCTCACAAAAAGTAAGTGTCCAAAACTTTTCTATAAATCTGCAAATGAAAACAAAAGGGCAAATATATCCTGACCCTTTCGACATCTTCTACCAGTTCTTTATGCCATGAAGGAGGACAGTGAGAAGGTGCCCACACTGCTAACTGACTACATATTGAAAGGTAAACGCAACAACACAACTGACTGCTGAAGATAAAGTCAACTTTAAAGTGACGTTGTCTACTCACACTGAGACGTAACTTTATTCTCCATTATTCTCTTACAGTCCTGTGTCCTACCTAAACCACCGGTATGCCAGGAGCCACAGTGTGACGGAGGGTCCCCCCCCCCCCGAGGGCCTTTCCAGACCCTCCTCACCTCTGGCCCGAGCTGCATGACCTCCCATCTTTGACCATTATCAACCACGGATCCTCACCATCGACATCATCGTGTTCACCTCAACTATGACTACTGCCTTTTGCTGAGCTCACCTTCTCCCTCCCTGCACATTTAAGTTCAGGCCAGACTGTAAAATGGCCGCCGTCTTAATACTTTAACAAGTGGGGCGGTAAGTCCCGTTTGAAAGGACTTCACTAACGGAGCAGGACATGCTGTTACTGACACAACACCACTCTGGTACAGGGATCCATGTCATCGCTGCTTTCTGTTCCTTAATCTCTTTAGATTTGTCTTCTTTCTTTCCTCTAACAGAATTTCAGTGTTGCCAAGTTTTACTCATCAACTGACGTCTTAACCACAGTCCATTGTTGTATTCTTTGATTCTGTTTCAGAAAAAAAAAAAAGTGATTCATTTGAATACAAAAGCCATGCACCTTTTTCTGCCGACTTAGTACTGTAGCTCCATGTGAATAAACAGAAACACACAACTATTACGGGTGCGGTGCATCACAAAGCTTTTCTTATTTCGTTGTTTCTTATACTTTTTGTTTCACTGTCTTATATCCAGTGCTCTTATGACTTTTTACTAATTTCTTTTCATTTGTATCTCAATATTTGATATAAAGTCTGATTTTGTATTTTATTTACTGTCTTGAGAGCGACAGTGCGCTGTGAACTCCACCCTGTCCAGCCACATGGAGGTGTATTTTTGAGTTATCATCCCCTGACGAGACGAGCTCATTTCAATGAAGGCGTGCATATTTGCATATTAGCATATTTAAGACTTCCTTTGCGCCATGTAGGTGAATGTTACATCCTAAATCGCAAATTCTAATAAACATTCTGCCCGAAAGCTGTGTGACATGTGTGTCTTTCTGTCTTGACCCCTCTCAGGGAACATCCTGTGAGGTTTAATTTTTCTTTTTTTTTTTACTTTACTATCTTTTAGAATTCGTTCTTCTGACCAATGCATCAATTGAAAAGCGTGCCGCAAAACACCATACAGTATAATTATAATGTTGAGCATGCAAATGTCCTCTTATTTAAATGTTGTTGTTTCAAATGTATCTAAAGGCCCCATTCAGACATGACTACAACATATAAAATACTGAATTCTCTTAGTCATATTTTTGCCACAACTCATCTGCATTTTTTATGTCCTAAAATCCAGCTCATAAGCCCACATGTAAAACTGAGATTCAAGGTTTCTATACAGAAATATGATGCGAAAACAGTTTCTAGTTTCAATCTCTGCACATGGTTCATTCTTCATTCACACTACCTCTCCGTCAATATGCAAAGTGCATATTGTCCTATTAACCTAAATGCACAGCTTGACCTTGAGGCAAGAGGAAGAAGGGTTAAAGAATAAGTATTAAAATAAAACATGTCTCTATATAATCAGTTAGGCGTCTTATCATACTCATTTTAATGCTTTATTGTGTTTTCCAGCAAGTCCAAGGTTTTGAATAGTCACATTTATACATTTTTCCACCTCAAAATGCATCATCATAGTTTCTTCACAGAAATATGATAATGTATACACTACTTATAATAATCTACGATCATACATATCTGTTGAATCAGTTTAACAATGATTGCTTTAGAGCAGCTGATCATCAGGATTGTTCCTGCCTTTCACGTACAGAGAAGCTGTGCTGCCCCCTGGTGGCGGAGCTGCAATCTTAACGTCATGTCTGGGAATGTGTAACATCAAATAGTAAACTTCAGTAAAATACACAAATTTCCAATAGAACCTGAAATGCATGAGGAAGTGAATTTAATATATAAACTTCGCAAACCTCCAAAAGGGATGGTTACAACTTATTAAAGGCAGCATCACTCACCACTGAATAGGACGCACTGTAATGTTTTACTGGTGGAAGTTACACAAATCGTGTATAAGATATTGTTGCAGGAAATATGAATGGGAATTTTCTTTCCCACCTGTAGTGGCTCATTATGGCCACTAGAGGGGGAAACAATGGACTTTGATTTCTGATCAATTGACCAAGTAAGTTTATATTCAGCTCGTTTCTAGAACATAACCTCAGTCAGTGCTCCTCCAAGCTGTCGCTCTAGCAACCAATGTAGGTCACTTTTAAAATGGAAATACATTCTCACAAACGCACACACACATCTGATCATTTGTAGTTTAATTGAAAATAGCATACAAAGCATTTCCATGAACATAAATATGGAGGATACAAGTGCACGCTGCACATTCATGTCCATAGTTGAGGCCGACTGTATAAATAAGCCTGTTTGTCCACAGCAGTTGTACAATCCATCCTGACTCACTGACAGTGAACACTTCTTTATTCCATAAAACTAGCAACTATTTACTGATTATAAACTCTGCTCATGTGCTCTCATACGTGACTGTATAAAAATAAAGGTTTGTCTTGAGTACATCTTCATATTCGTAATCTACACTTTTTAAATGACCCATTCACCAGTTGACAGAGTCTATTAACTGTAGCTGTAAATGTGTTACTCATCAAACTGCTTTTCCTCGACACTTTCAACTTCCCTCGACACTTTCCACATCTAAGTCTTTCCCCGCAGCTGCGATCGCTGTCACTTTCCTGCCAAGCTCGTGTCAAACAGACAATAATACTCTGTGTGAGTCTGTCGAAGAAGCTCCTGTCCTTTCTTTCAGCATCATTGAATTTCACATGATCCATTTGAAAGTGTTTGTTGCTCTTGCTGTGCACACTAAGAAAAAGAAAAACAAACCTATGCTCCAGTGTAGTGACAATACAGCCTAGATGGTGATGTAGATCACTATCATTATACATAAAATAAATGTGTTTTAAAATCCAGATGATATTTATCTATATTTAGGCATTTGTGTGACTAAGAAGTGGACAGAACAAGATGAGAGAAAATCATGTTTGGATACAGTTGTGACTCTGCAATAAAATAAATATAAAAACTAAGGAGACATTGTTAACAGTGTTTGAACTTTACTCCCCCAGCTTTAAGGAGGATGGTGTTGTCTCACCATACTAATAATCTGCCTATTTATGTTCTTCAAACAGAGAAACTCATATAAGCTTGTAATTGTCATCACATGGGGAAGATGTTTTCTCTGAAGCTCCTGAACCCTGTAGCAGTGAATTGTATCATATTAATTAAAACTGACCTAGCATCTCTTTATATACCACAACATACAGAGAGCATGTCAAAGTAATGAAGTGATACATACTGAATGTCTTTGGTTCACTATCCAGTGTTGCAGGCAAACACATTACTTCAATAAAAGTTGTGGTCACAATGCTCTGTTCGGCATTAAACAGGAAATAAATATCATATTTACAATGTCAATGCTGCCGGCAACTTTAAATTATTAAAACCCAAGTGTGGACTTGTGTATTAGCAAAGTCATCACACTGCAGTTCTGAATGGTGCTCGATATAATAAGGAGCTTTGACTAATCTATGTTTGAAGAATTGAGTCTGAGAGCGTTTTATAAGCTGAGCCACAGACAGAAATGACGCCAGAAAAGGATTAGGATATTTTTGCAATGGCAAACTTTTTCATTATGTGTATATTGTTGTCTTATCTTTTTTCCCACAAGTCTACGGCAGAAATACACTCATCACTACATAGATCTTCATATATTACAGCCAGCTTCACTGACTTCCCTTTGAACATTCACTGCTCTGAACAGTTCTGTTATAATGTGCTTACACCTATTTTGTTCTGCTCGCGTCCTCCTTCAGGTTCTTCTTGAAGTAACAATGACAAAGTGCAGCAGACCTGCGTCTTATTTCATCTGCATTTCTTCAAAGGCTCCAGTGAGCATTTACTTGCTGTTCACTTTGAGTTGTTAGTTCAGCAGGAGGACAAAAAAAATACATTTTACAACATTTAAAAGATACATTTGAAAAAATAAAATAATTAGAAATATAAAGTAGAAAAGAGGACACTGGACAAATGTATGAAAATCATGTGTATACACAGTTTTCAATGTTCAGTATACAGTGCATACAGAATATAAAAGATGTAGGTATACTTAAAGCAAGTCAACACTCAGAGTCTGAGAGTCTTGCCATCGAAGCTTCTTTAAACAAAAGCAGAAGTGAATAAGACATTTTCATCTAATGTAATTCTTTGCTAAATAGTAGTTTAAGTGTTCCCTTTAAAAACGGATCAGCAGCCGACCCTTTCACAGAGACAGCAGTATTCCACTGGCTTATGTCAACAGCACTGTTTAGCCAGCGCTGGCTGGTGTTAGACCAGCGATCCGGCCTGGTTCTGTGCTGGCACCATAATGGGCACCCCTCCCATACGGGCGATGTTAGCGGCGGTCACACCAGAGTTGGGCAGTGGTGGAGGAGAGGGAGCGGCCTGGAGCTGCAGCTGAGGATGGCTGAAGGTCAGTGGCAGCGCCTGGGCCTGGGGCAGCTGGGCGTAGCGCTCCGGTCTGGGTGGGGAGCCACCGTTGGTGTTGGCTTCAGAGGGGACGGCCTGCCCACGTGGCAGGGTGGTGTTGTTGTTGTAGCTGTAGTGGGTAGGGGTGGAGGCTCCGTGATGGCGTGACGGCCTGTAGCCGGCCATGCTGCCAGTGGCAGTGATGATGGAGGCGGTGTCCGAGGGCGGACGCTGGGGGTAGTGCTGCATGTGGTGGTTGTTGTGGTGGTTGGAGGGGTCTTTGTGGTGCGGGCTGGAGGCGATGGACGACAGGGTGCCATTCTTGGAGATGATATCTGAGCCCATGCCGCTCTTAGCCCAGGACACACGCTTAGGAGCTTGAGCGTCCTCCCTGGAGGTGGAGAGGACAAAGAGGTTTGACACAAAGCTACTCTACCTCCACTCTGAATACACCCATCCTAAGTGGTGGTGGTGAAGATGACTCATCAAGAAGTTTTTTTTTCTACTTTTTATTTATGTATTAAAATTTAAAAATAAGAAACCACTAGCTGAATTTTAAAGCCACACTCAAAACAAGAGAAAAAAGTCGAAGGCATTAATATCAGATCACAAAGTTACAATAACGCTGCACAACACAACACACTGATGAAGCTGATCCTCACTGAATATCTGAGCTTTCTCTTATTTACTGACATCTTTTCCAATCTGCATCTTGAAAAGATCACACTGTGAAACAACCATCAGCCGCATCACACTGAGAGTGAATCTGGTGAGTGTGTTTTAAGGAATGCCTTTTTTCTGTTAGTTCTCTGGGGATTTATCCTCCATGAACATCTCATGCATGAACTGAAAAAAATCACATGTTCAGAGTATATTTTCTGTCCTTAACTCACTGATGTATTGTCCAAATAGTTTGCTTGTATTTCATTATTTATTCATCGCATGAATATTTGATTTTTTTTTTACAGATGTTTGCACAAAGGAACACAAACTGTCACATATGCAACTTTGATTTATAACTTTGTTCAACTACATACGTCTCTTAAATGTATCATAGCTTATAAAAAACAAACTTTCCATTAGTAAAATGGCCGTCAAGCATCTGTGTCAAGCATCTGTGTTTGGTAATATGATGTAAACACAGCGAACTGCTCCCATCAGTTATGTCCTTGTGACCGAGCACTAACTGCTGCTGTAACCTCGTGAACTCACTTGATTTCGTTGGCCAGTTCGTCCTCGCTGTCTCGCCGCCTCCTCGACAGGAAAACGAAGCAGATGAGGAGGAGGAAGATGAAGCCGGCCACTGAGCCAATGGTGGCGCCAACGATCATACCCACATTGGTGGCTGTGGTCAGAAAAACACACAACGGTCACGTGTTGCCAAAGCACATACATCTACATAACATACAAAGTGCAGAGTTAAACAACGGCAGAGTGAAGGAAGAGTCAGATTCCAACTGTTATCATTTCCTGTTTTTCTGAACATGATGGTTGCTGGTGTTGCTGTGTGGTACGTACATGTGACAATCTCCAGGTTGATGAAGCAGGTCTCGGAGCCGGCTGGGTTACTGGCTGTGCACACGTACTTCCCCGACATGTTACTGCTCAGGTTGCTCAGCTTCAGAGTGCCGGTCTTCTCATCTACAACAGCATTGAACATGGAGGACGACAGTCAAGCATGAACACATACAATTGGTTCTATGCAAAAATACCTGTTGTATCAATTTATTAATAAATCCACAACATAATAAAGTTTGCAAAGAGTGACAGGTACAAATACTTATACCACAGACAGACACACACACACACACACACACACACCCTCACACACACACACACACACACACATACACACAAACGCACGCACGCACGCACACACACACACACACACACACACACACACACACACACACACACACACACACACACACACACACACACACACACACACACACACACTTTGTGATGTCTTGTTTCTGTATTTGATCCCCTTCTTCTCTCCTTGTCTTCTCCCTCATCTCTAACCTCTCCACCTTTCCTCTTTGTCTGTCACTCCCTTCACTTCACACGGGAGTTGCTGTTTTAGTTTCTCATTCTCTTAAATAATCTTAATTAACCAATGTCAATATTGAGCTTTTTAATTACCTAAACAATATACTGTCTCAAAGCCAGATGGAGATATAATATATTATTTAGAAATGTGTTCGTATTCAGTGTGTGTACAAAATAACTCAATAACATATATGTGAATTTTTTTAGGTAAAAAACATTGTAAGAAAAACACATTTTCCAAGATATTCCTAATCTAATCTATATTTAATACTGATCAGAAAATATATTCCCATCATATGAGTCCGAAAATTAGGTCATGCATAGTTAAAAAATTTGAAATATCAATCAATCTGAAAGTATCGTCATAAATGTAGTATTGCATTATCTTTTGCAAACCATAGTTTGTCGAGATTAGCCAATCATTTGTCATCATCATGAATCATTATGAAATTGCATTATCACAGTATCTTAAAGTCAGCATTGCCTGATTGGTGGACATACAGTGCACATGCAGGGTACCCGTCACCCCTCTGATGCTTTTTTATTTTAAATGAATCAATCGGGAGAAACACAAGAACATCCGTTAATCTTCTGCTGTTACTTCTGAGTGCAAATAATTAATTTCTGATCAGTCTCCACTCACTGAGCATGGGTGAAAAGAAGACCTCAGAGGTGGGACTGGTTTTCCTCCACTTGTACACAGGGATGGGTTTCCCAGAACTGGACTTGCAGCTCAGAGTCACGTTTCCTTTCAGCACCGGCTTCCCTGATAGCGAGCACTTAGGAACACCAGGCGGGACTGAGGAGAGACAACAGGAGTGTTAGATTGTACAACATACTGTACGTCAGTCAGTTAAACAGGATCTATATCTTACCCTTTACATCAAGACTGAGTTCTCTGGATAAGATTTTATCGGCCGTGATGACCTGGCAGAGGTAGCGTCCTGAGTCGGACTCCTGGGTGTTGTTGATGTACAGGGACACGTCCCGCGAGGGCATGCCAGTGGAGAAACCAACACGGCCCCTAAACTGGGAGCTCCCCTCTATCATGGAGCCTTTGGTGTAGGAGATGATCTGGACAAGAGAGCAGGGAGCCAGTGTTAAATGTAAAGAAATATACAGTAAGGAGTTTATGAGTAGAGTTCAGTATATTCATATGGTGTAGGAATAATTGGAAAAATAGTTCACAACCAGGACAATTCATGTGAACGCCATTTCAAGTGAAAATCTGTGAAAATATTCTCACACTCAGCTATTAGCAATTTACAGCATCCATGGTATTTTCACATGTTGAAACTTAAAAAAACATGAACACACTGACGTTGGAGCAATGACTTCACACACTTTGAAAATTAGACCTTTCGAAGAGCATGTGAATGCACAATCTGATCAGGGCCAACAGAGGAACTCATTAAAAGTCAAGTCAATATGATTGTTTGTGTTAAGCGGTTTATCCTGGGTCCAAAGCTCAAAGAACATAAAGGGATTTTAAATCTCAACACCTCTAAATAAAACTGTGACTGGCATTTGGTGAGATGCGTTACAGAGAAAATGATTTACTCTTCTCAGAGAATCCATTTGATTATTGTGGGAGGGACCGTTGTCGATGTAACAAAGTGACCAATCACAAGGTATTAAACATACAATTACAAACTAGTGAGAATTCAGTCTTCAGATTTAAAAAAGAATAGTTAGTAAAAGAGTATTTCAATTGAGGATTCTGGCGATATTCTGTATTTTCATAATAATCAACAAATCCAATGTCAAGACTTGAACCATATTGCCAGTGTATTCTGAGCCTGATGTATGATATGCCTTCGAGCAATGCGGTTCCATTGATGGTAAATGGTAAATGGTAAATGGATTTGTATTTATATAGCGCTTTTCTAGTCTGATGAAGACCACTCAAAGCGCTTTACAGTACAGTTTCACATTCACCCATTCACACACACATTCATACAGTGCATCTACTCGCAGCACTTTGTTATTCTATGGGGGGCTATTGAGGGTTCAGCATCTTGCCCAAGGACGCTTCGGCATGCAGATGGTTCAGACTGGGGATCGAACCGCCGACCTTCAGGTTGGAGGACGACCACTCTACCCCTCAGCCACAGCCGCCCGATGATTGATGTCCAAAGACTATTAAAATCCCTTCACTGATGAAGAGGGGGACATGCTCCTTCATCACCATGACCACACACACACACAGGCTTATTTTGACTCAGTACCACATATCCTGCTGCCCCTAATATGTGGATTAATCCACAGCTAAAAATAGTCCTCACCAAAAGCAGTATTTTATATATATTTTCTAGGTGTCCCTTTGTCTTTTTCTCCATATTACTGTATATGGTAGAACAGAGCACACATTTTAATTCACTAGTAAATGTATGAGTGTTGATGTCCTCTCATGCTGCTGAGCTGTGAGCAAACTGATCTGGCTGGACTCTCTGCAGAGATTGTAGCAGAGCTTTGAAGCCTGAGGTTTTGTCCTTTTATTTACCTTTTTGGATACAAATGAAGGTTAAGCATTGAAACACTGGATGTCTGTCCAGACGTTAAAAAAACTCTACCGTGTCTTTTCAAGCTCTCTGAGTTCTCTTTTCCCCTGCTTTCTTTTGAAATGTGATCCTCTTTTGGGTCCTCCATCTGTACAGCCCAATAATCTGCCCTGACCTGAAGGATATGTAAGCTGAGCCACAGCCTGGTCCCAAGATAACATGTTTAAAAAAAAAACAATATGAGGAGGGGGCTGATCAGCTGGGCTCTTTATGTAAAAGCCCTCTGCTTCATGTTATGTTTAAGCAATGATTTCACAAAAAATCTGATTTGAAAAACACACAGATCCTACAGTATGGTGCATTAAAGCAGTAAAGAAATAGTACAGTGTTTATATGGATTAATTTCCAAGGGTTTACAAAAGAAAGAGCTTTGCCAGATTAACAGTATAAGAACAAGCAAAAATCCTTCATAACTGTAATCCCAGATATCATAGCCACAGATGGCAAAGTGTAAAGATTTCACTGCGGGCCTGTATATACTGCATGTATATACAGGCATAGACATGAGTGTTTCTCCAGCGTCTCCTTTCTTACCGACTGGGTGTCGTTGGAGACAAAGTTCCACAGGACGGTGTTGCTGCTCAGGTCACTGCCTGGCGTGGAGCTGTACGAGGCCCTCAGCACCACCACCTTACCCTTGATCACATCCATGTTGGTTTGGGGCATCTGGAGCTGGGCTAATATGCCTGAGAGAGAAAGGCAGAGAAAGGAAAACTGTCAGTATGAGCCTTCTGCAAACCTACTATCAATATATGCTAAACTGTTACGAATAATACATCATTTGCATTCAGCTGTGGCTTCCACTAGAACAATATGCTGTCATTTAAAAAATATCCTTACCCCACCTGTAAATATTAGATAAATGAATATGTATTCACAATTTATTACAACAAAGACAAAAAAAACAACTGTGGTGAGGAGCTCTGACATCATCCATATCCAAATAGGATCCTCAGCCTAGTGTTAAACACGTCACAGGAATGTCCTCCAATGACACCCACGAGAAATATTTTAGAAAAATGTTTGAAAGTTTCTAACAAAAAGAAGAAGAAGCTATGAATGATCCAAAGCCCATTTATCATTATCAAACTCTAAGCTGAAGCTGTTCCCACCAACCAGATATTATATCCATGAAGCCGAGCACTCGAAGATTTTCTGGAGGTTAAATCTTCATTGATCTACAGTAAACGATTTCTGAGATGATTTTTTTCATCAGGCAACCGACCAGACGAGCACTGAAACAACTTTAGTCACTGATGAGCTACTCTGGTAAATCTCTCAGTCTGCATGTACGCTACTTTTTTTTTTTTTTTTATGTTCACTAATAATCTTCAAAACAAATTCATGTTGTTTTCTGTTTACCGACCGCAGCTTTAAAAATGTTTCATCTCTGACGGATTTAATCAGAGGGAATTATATGTGACGTTGATATGTGACGCTATGACAGCAAAAGGTTAAAAAAAGCTTAAATTCATAGTTTATGTGAAAACATAACTGTCTGTACTGGTGCTGCTGTTAGGCGACAGTAACTGGTGATTAAGTGCAGTGATCATCCAGGAAACAATGTCAAATATTTACCTCTGTACTTATTGACCTTATTAGAAGAAAAGTAGAAATTATCTTAGTGAGCATGTTAACAAATGACAGACTAAACAAGGTGTTGTAAAGGTATCTCCTGGATAAGATGTTCTTATATGATTGTCTCATCTTAGTGGGTATTAGAAAAGTATCTCTATTAACTATAAATGTTTAGTTGATTCATTATCTCAGTTTAAAGTTAAACAGTTAGATGAATATAATAATAAGCAAAGAACAATCTGGTTGAGGTTGTAAAATGGCAAAGTGAACAGCGGTCAAGAGTTATGTGGAGTGGCCTGATGTGAACTACTCAGGGCTCATTGGCAGAGTAAAGTGTAGAGTGTGTTTATGGCCAGAGGGAGGCAGCAGAGAGTCGAAACAGATCTGCTCAGGAACAAATGTCATATCAAAAATATGTTAATGTTAATTCATGTTAGAGATCATTATATGTGAAAATATTTTTAAATGATTTTTTGTATTGTACACGTGCTATGAAAAAAAAGGTTGTTTATGTACAGTGACTGAGCTTGATTTCTATTTACTACAATTAAGGGTATTGAGGGTCAAATTAATAATGAATTGAATCAAGCTGTTAAACACCCACACCCACACACCCACAGACACACACACACACACACACACACACACACACACACACACACACAAACACACACACACACACACACACACACACACACACACACACACACACACACAGCATGATGACAGTATCCCTTTCCCTTCTCCATCACCCTCTCTTAACCTCTCTCCTGGTGTTCTCTAACCTCTCATCTCTAACCTCTCCACCTCTCCTCTCTGTCACTCTCTACCCCTTTAAGCTGTATTGTTCTGATCAAATCCAACATGGAGGAGAGGCTGTCGGAGTAGCATTTGAACAGTCTCATATAACCTGCAGCGCAAAGTGTGTTAGAAAACATGCAATATGAAGGTGAATACACATAAAAGAGATGGTAATTGTGTGTGTGTAAGTGTGTGTGTGTGCCCTAGTTGTGTGTGTTAATGACTGACAGACATCTGACAGGACCCAGAAAAGACAAGGTTCTTAAATATGCACAAGATTGTTTTACACAATCATGACCCATGCATACTTTATTACTTTATTATTCGGCAAAACATTCCAACTAATTAGTACCGTTGTTTTGGTGCCACAATTGTCACTAACAAGTAAAGAGCTCAATAAACAGGAAGTTATGCAATGGAATGCAAGTGCTGAGTGTTTTCTGAACTGAGAGGATGTTCTGTCCAGACTCAACATCTTCATCAGCTCTGGACCAGCTGGACACTAAAAAGAAGAAACTTGTGCCATGTCCCAGCATATTTCCATACTCACACTTTCTATTTTGAGTGCCTTTACACTGGCAAGTATGGCAAGATGCAATGCACTATAAATACCTGGTGCACTCAGAATGGACTAAAAGTTGAGTGTAAAACGATGGACACCTCTCCCCCTTAACAGTCGCCATCTTGGCTTGAATTAGATTTCCTTTTATTTTCATTGCACATAGCATGACAAAACTTAATAGTAATCTTGTCATTCTCTAGTTAAAAGTTGCTGGTTTGATCCCAGGCTCATCCAGTCTGCATTTCCAGTGTGATAGAAAAAAGCCCTGCGTACAGAAACTTGTACTTTGATCGCTAGGACTGGAAAAGCACTTTATAAATATAGACCATTTAACAACTTTGAATTTCACTGGTGCTGCTTCTAAAAGTGCTGTGCTCGCTCAAAGAGTTCAATGTTTAGGATTTAGTGGCATCAGGTGGTGAACTTGCAAATTGTAGCCAACTGAATAGGACTCCTCTCTCATCCAAGTGTGTTTGGTCAACCTACTGATGCCTTCAGGTAATGTAAAAACATGGAGGGCCCTCTCTAGAGCCAGTGCTGGGTTTGCTGGTTCTGGCTACTGTAGGAACATGGCAACATGGTGGACTCCATGGTGGAAGATTTTAAATGCTTTGTTTTAAACATAACAAAACGAGTGAAAATTTAAATGAAGTGAAATACAACACACATTGTTACATGTACTCCCTTTTATGTGTGAAATTAATGTTATTAACAAAATTTTGCAACCAGAAAATGTACTGAGACATGAGAAGACTGCTGCTGCCGCAGGTTCGGTTCTGACCCTTTGCTACAAGTCTTCTCCATTCTCTCTCCCCTGTCATTGTTCGATTAAAAAAAGGCCATGTCCAAAAATATCTTTTGAAAAAATTGGTGAAGCTGTAGGATATTGAGTAAAGATAGTGGCACAATGGGATTGTTCAATGAAAGTAGTTCCGGTTACAGTGAAATTATACTTTCAATAAGGCATTTCATTTTCACATCTCATAATAATAATAAAAAACATTGGATCAAGATAATCAGCTTTGGAACAAGATTAGTATTTGAAAACAATTAGTTTTCCAATATCTGGTTTTATCTGGTAGGTGTCAAATAAATGATGTTACTGTGATTTTGGGGGAAACGCTCTTGTGTTTTTTAGGCACAGTTGAAATTAGAATTGCAACAATAAACCACGTAAAGAGATCTCTGCAGACGGTGGAGTAGATTTCAGTTTCTCTGTCACCATGGAGACGGATGGAGTGGATAAGTGACAATGACGAGGGAGACAGAGAATGTGGGAGATACTCCTACTTAGAGAACATTGTTTGTAATGAAGAAACACGCTAATGAAGTCAAGGAGATGGACAGAGCTAAGGAGGAAAAGGAACATAAGTGGAGGAAGGCGAAACAGATAACAGGACAAAAGAAGGACAAGAGACGGCCAACAATAAGAAGAGTCATAGTGTCAATTACTCTTTAGACCCTAAGAAGATTTGCAGCAGCAGTGAGAGTAAGACCTCAAGTCAGTGGAGGTGCTGACTGACGGCTGGCAGCTTGGAGCAGTGGATATGTAGAGATGAGAGAAAGAGGCTTAAACATAAATGTAATGAGTCACTGAGGAGCAGCTCTCAGATGATTGCAGTGAGTCTGGAACAGGCTCCACGGAAAGGCTCAGAGAGACGGATGGAGAAATCGATGGATCAACACATTCGATTGATGACAATAAGAATAAAGACAGAATAAAGAAATATTACAAGAATTACAAGGAAAAAGTCACAATATTACAAGAATAATGTTGTAGTGTAGAATAATAATGTCCTGAAAATCTTTAAGGAAATAAGAAGCTAGAAGAATCCATTCGTGCTTTATTTATTACTTATACTGAGCTTAACAAGAAGCTTTACAATCCTCATCTTAAGGCAGGTAAAAAAATTATATTCTGATATTTTCCTTGTAAAATGACACGTAGCTTAAAACTATGACTTCAGTTTTGTAAAATTACATCTTTATTTTGCAATATTACAACTTTATTCCTCATATCTTTTCTTATTTTCCTCAACATTGCCCTAATAAGGCATTAACTGAAAAACAGTAGCGTTGTTTTTAGCCTGTTTTTGCTTTCGGTGAGTAGAGTTTTCTTACTCACTATTGTGGATTTTCTTCTTACACAGCACTTCATGACCCAACGTGTGTACACACAACTTCCCATCAGGCACCAACATCTCACTGGAGAAAATAGGCCAAATCTTCAGCTACTCATTAGTGTAGATGGGCTGCTCTTCATGATTCAGCCTGATCAGATGGGCATATTTCCCCCCATAAAAATCTTGCCAAGTGCTGCTTTAAGAAGATTTCCCGACAGAAATCCTCCCTGATTCTGATGAGAGTGCACCACAGCTGAGGAAAAGATGAATGAATGTTCGTAGAGGTGGAAAACAGAGGGATGAATAGAGAAAAGAACAAAGCCACAGGGCTCACATTCATAACATTCATTCTTCACTCTTAATTTGGTCAGTGAGGCTTAATCTTCCCCTCTGTGGCAGGTCTGAAATCCAGTGCGCAGGCTTCAGGACGATTGGCTTTAAATATTCCATGGTGACTGATGGCGAGGCAGATGAGAGCGAGTTCTCTCAGTGTAAAGACAATGAAGGGAGTAATGAGGTCTGGATGATGCTCACTTGAGGTAATGGAGGAATTTCACTAAGTCTGATTTAACAAGGTGTTTCATGGTTAGGTTGGTTCTATCTTTGTAGGCGAGCATTTATAAGAGGATTTGTAAGAAACATGAGAGCAGGATTAAGGAAAACCTTGATTTGGATTACCTTGATTACGGTCATGTGAATTAAACATGTAAAACAACAGGGAGGAAGTTGGGAGTGAATAATAAGAGCTGTTTAATGCTGACAGAAAACAGAGAAGAAGAACTTGCTGCATCAGCCTAAAGGAGAAACGAAAGAAGCCTACTCGAACATATTAGTATCTAGTTTTATTAAAGGCTCTGACAATGTGTTTCCACACTCAGCTGCAATATGAACAAGGTTCTACATGACTCATCGTAGAGGATACAGCATTTGACTGTGCTCTCCTCACTGGTTTGGCTCAATTGAGCTTTGGAATGCGTAACATCCAACACATAGTAACTAAATGATACTTAATACCAAGGATACTGCTGGGCCTCTGTAGAGGTATGTGCTCCATTGAGAGACTCCATTGTAGTTTCTTAACTTTTACTTTAGTAGTGATACATATTCAATATTTTAGAGAAATACTTAAAATCAGAACTGCTAAGTTTCTTAAAGTGGTATATTTGAGGATGACCCGCTCTACCCCCTGAGCCACAGCCACCTCTGTGCATAGCAAATAAATTCAAACATTGCCATTGGACATTTCCCAAATAATTTTTTACAAGTTAAATTAATTAATAAGTATTCAGCAGAAAATAACAAAACTGAACTAGTTCCCCTACGTTATTACATTTTTGTAATATTCATGTGGGTAGTTTGTACATATCTGGTAGGCTCTGTATGGTGGAAATATGCTGGTGATTTGTCCAAATCAGCTGAGATTGGCTCCAGCTCCCCCCAGTGACCCTCAAAGGGTAAGCATTATAGATAATGGAAGGATGGAACTAACTAATTTTACCTTTGTGTAAAATCTGGGTAATTAACAAATGTATATATATTTGATCTGCAGATTTGATAAAACTCATATTTCCTCTTAGAAAACTATCCTATGCTGTTCCATTCCATTCCATTCTATTCTATTTATAATAGGTTACCAGTATGGTAGCTCTCGGGAGAAAGATATTTCCAGTACAATGCTCTTTAAAAAAGGCCAGGATATTACACACGATCCTGCTTTAAACTCTCATAATGGAATCTTGTTTAGTCATGTCAAGCTATTTCCTGATAGTGAAACAATGAGATTGGCTCCTAACATGCTGTCACTGAGAGCGACGGTGAAGCCAGGCTGTTGCTGTGAGCGACGGCGGTAAAACCGAGGTGTTTCTGTGGAAAACAACCAAAGAGGACGCTGGCCACACATTATTCATGTGTCAGGGTGTGTTGAATTCAGTGCTCCGGCCCAATCTCTCTCTCATGTGTAGGTGGTTTTACTGTGGCTGAGGACTGGCAAATACAGAGCAAGGACATGAGCCAACATGTGATTGCTGAAAAACATCTGATGAATCGGCCTTTTCCTCCGTTCAGTGTAAGAACGTCAGAGCCAAGTGTGTATAGTATACATGAGTCGGTTGGCATTCCTCAGCGCCCGCTTAGGAGGCACAACAGAGCCTGTTCTTTCCCTTGATGATAGTTGCTGCCTGTGTGTGTGTGTGTGTGTGTGTGTGTGTGTGTGTGTGTGTGTGTGTAGGTTTCTGTATGTTCATATCGCCTAATTACAGGAAACACTTTAAATTGAGCCTGTTTATCTCTACAGGCCTTGGTGAAGATAAAGCAGAAGCCATGCAGCCTTTGATGAGGGACAACATAACTAGTGTCTTTCATGCTACAAAGATGGGCGCGGTGGGCAGGTCGCTTCCTCCCAGAGTCTTATCGGCTACTTTGAGTAAACTTCTACAGTGACTGAGGTAGAGAAGTAGCTGGAAAATAAGGACGTCATATGTAAACTATTGTTTTCTTCTGCATTCTAATTTTAAATACGTCAAGAAGCTTGAAGTGAGGGAAGAGATGAGAGGATGATAGGATGAGGACAAGGTCCTGATTAAAGACAGAGTGGTGGGGGAGGAGGAAAAGATTATATGATCTGCATGATCAGCAGTGAGAGGGAGTTCAGTTTGAAAAGATGTCTCCCTGGAGAGCGACAGTCGTCTCTCTGGAGGCTGGGTGGAGATGTGATGCTATGTGTTCTCATGCAGATAAACTACTGGAGCCAAACCCAACACAATCATCCCAGATCTGTCTTTGTATTTGTGGGGGCTCCTCTGTCAGCAAAGTGTAGCAGCAAACATGTAAAAATGGAAATGGTCTGTATTTAGTGAGAGCTTTTCTCGTCTTGATGACCAGTCAAAAGACATTTGTAGCACTGATGTGGTGCACTGTCTGCATCACAGATCCCTGGAGCAGGTTGTTTGCCTGAGTCAGGAGCCTGTCATTCTCTGAGCTATGTTACAGCAGCTGTCAGGCAGATGGAAGGTTCAGCGTCTCAGACACACTGAGTGTTATTTCCCTCTGACATGGGACTTGTTTGTTTGCCTTATCCCTAAGCTGCAGTTTCCTTCCTCGGAAGTGTCACATGCTGCATCAGATGTGTGTGTATATACAATTGTCTTTGCAAAAATAGTGAAGGATTTCCACTGCTATAAAGTGAGAACAGTGTGAGGATGATGTCGTGTGTGGTTTGAATTATTTAGTCAAGCAATAGAAGACCACACAATCACTGCTAAAACACTTTTCACCTATCACCTCCAACATGTAAAAATGGGCATCATAGATTAAGAACAAATTACCCTAATAAAGTGCGGCCACGTGGTTAGAATTTATGTCAATGGATATGTTTTAGTTTGTTGATAAACCTTAAAAGTAATTAACTAACCCTAACCCTAACCCTTTTCAAAATAAATTGAATTTGTTATCAACAGACATTTTTTTAACTCATATTAGATACCATTCCAAAGAAAGACCTGCATCATAGTGTCTGGTTTCAAGATGCGGTACTCTCACTGAGACTTGAATTTTTCAAAGTGTGTTGTAGGTTTGTTCCACTGAGATCCAGGGGTTTTGTCAAGTGCAACATTAGCAGCACATTTACACACACACAGAACAAAAGCATTTCATCGTGAATAATTGATGGGACAAAAGTGAGAGCAGAGGAAAAATATGCACTACTGAAACAGTGGCCGCCTGCATGCAAATCTAGTCCAAACATCTATACCCAAAGTCATTCAGAGCAAAAAGGTGTTGAAGTTCCATTAGGGGGTGATGCTTTAATATGCACACTCTGATTTTAAAATGTGTTTAGGCGTGAATATTTAAATAAACATGGAGAAACAGGAATCTAGGTTTCAGACGAACATGGTGTGTTGAACATTTGTCAAAAAATAAACTGTGGGCCCAACTATTGACCAACCTTCCTTTCAATAATGGTCATGCTCAACTGACTCCTCTCTAACACAGAAATAATGCAGAATTAGTCTCACTACAGCGAGAATCCAAAAATCTATTTAATCTCAATATTCTTGTATGGACAGCGCGAGAGTACTCATGCATGTACACACACACACACACACACACACACACACACACACACACACACACACACACACACACGAACACACACACCATTGAGCGTCTCATTCACACAGGACTCAGGGCTGGAGAGCGAGGCAGAGCTTATCATCTGATAACTGTGCGAGTGACTCTCCTCTCAGTATAATTAAAGCATAGACACAGCGGTGGGACTCTCAGAGAAAAGAATGTGTCATCTCTGTCCTCGAGCTGCAAAACTACCAGCCACTCATCAGTCGGGTACATCGAGAGAGAGAGAGAGAGAGAGCAGAGGAGAGCAGACGAGACAAGAGGAGAGGAGAAGGAAAGCATCTGCTTAATTGGGGAGCAGAGATAGTATGAGGCCAGGAGGGTCAGCAATGTTTGTGTTTGTGTTCGTAGCGGCAGAAGTCTGCAGGTGTGTTCACATGTTTCTGTATTCCTTCTACCTACACTGCACACTATAGGATAGATACACATCTTCAGTGCTGGACTCTTTTGTCTCCCTCGACAGCACCAAACGTGTCCTGGGATGCATACTGAATGCTTCGGGGTCCCACTTCATCCTGCACTCTGACTGCTAAACATACAGAATGATAGCATCTGCTGCACAGTGTGGAAGGTCCTGGTGACCTTGCACATGGTGTGACAGTACGTACATTTATCATGGTCGCAATGCTAAATATGGTATGTATACATGCATCATATAATAATTTGGCAGGGCAATCAGTGACCTTCACTGTTAACATGTGACATGCACTCATCAGTTAGATCTTGAAAAGGACTAGTTTTGTTATTACAGTCAGTAGAATGAGTTAATTTCCCTCCAAAACGTGAATGGTTAGAGAAACTTGGTTGTCTCATAGAGGGACAGTATGTTTATTAGTGGGGAACAACTGGCCATGGAGGAAAAGTTGTTATCAACACTGGCCATAAGCCAATCAGATGACTGCTCCTCCATGTTTCGTTACTGATATCATTTGATTACATAATCACTGCCTCGCCGTGGAAAATGAAAATCAGATTAATTGCAGGTACTCAGATTCTCAGCCCTCTACAGTTTAAGGTCCATAATGATTATGATTAATCTCAGTGATTATAGGATACATTTTCATGGAATATGGTACAGATGGTGCCCAGAGAATAAATCATACCAACATTGTGATTCCCTGACCGTATTATCCTGTTCATTAAGAGGATTCCTGGCGCATATTAGCTTCATTACTTCCTCATTGTTTAATTGAGTCTTTGAATTAAAGAGAATACCAACAAACATCAAATTATACAAAATCACAAAAAACATAATCCTATTATAGTGTTTACATGAAACTTGTTACTCTTGCAAAATTGTCTTAATTCCATTAGTCGTGTTTTCTGTGACAAACAAGCAGAGAAAGATGATTCCTACACATTCTGTGCTTGACAGATCACAGGATTCTTATTCTCATATCTCTGTTCTCATAGTCTCACTCAACAGTGTTCATGTGCCAGTCTGACGCACAGGTTCCTGACAGCAACTGAGCCTTTAGCAAGAACAGAGAGTGCTTTGGTTAATTGGATCCGCCCTCCATCTGATCGAGACATTATGGGAACTGCTGCAAAGGAGAAATTACTAAAGATCTGTCAATCAACAGAGCTGGAAGCTTTTATTAAAGACAAACTGCAGATAAAAACCCAACGTCGTTCATCTGAGGCAATCAGTCTTATCAGGTGAGAGAAACAATGGAACTTCAATTTCATTCCTGCTTTAGACCAAAAACATTGAAAAGAGAAATAGGTCACACCCGCCGTCATGGCCCTAACTTAACAGCAAACGTCTAGAACTGTTCTGCTTTTGCTGATTAGAAGTGGGACTGGACAATCTTTTGGGAAAAAAGAAGCAAAAGTTCACATTGTCTAGAAGAAAAAAATTCAAAGACATCCTCAAACCCCTCAAGACAAACATACACTTCCTCTCTATTGTGTGGATGATGGCAGGGAGGAAAAAGCTGTGCGTCCTGATAGTGCTGTGATGGAGCATTATTCCAGGATTAGCCTGTTTGTATTGGTAGGTAGTGTTAAAGTGAAGTTCAGTAGTCGATGTCTGGCAGGAAGCAGCCCACACTGTGACAGCAGCAGCAGCCTTTAAAACACTCTGCTTGCTGACTACTCCCATATTTAAATCCTGAGTCATTGACCTTAATTTAAATGTCAACATTTTACAATGAATAAAAGCCAAAAAGAATGAATTTCAGACTAGGGTTAAAAAAATGATAGTTCATAGTTTCATATTTTCAAAGAAATGGTACTGCATTATTTATTTCGTTATTTATTATTCCATACTCCATTAGTGATAGAAAAAATGAAGAATGAGCGTGAAACATCGATTTGAAACAATCGACCTCACGTTCCACTTTGAGAGTTGGAACTGGAGGAGAGATGACTGTGGTTTTATCGGAGTCAAAATGCTGGGTGGATAAACAATGCGGCAGGAAACGCTAGCGTAGTGGATCATTCAGCGACATTCAGAGCAGTAGGCCCCACCCTGAAAGTTCCTGAACCTAAGAGAGAACTACCCTCGGAGCAGAGACTTTTCCCCAGTAACTAATGTGAATCTTGGTTCTTTCATTTAGAACACAGGTCAACAGTGTTCTTCAAAAGGTGGAACATTTCTGATGCCTACACACTAAACTGACACTGCTAATTTGCATTCATTTATTTTAGGTGAGGTGACATCTGTATGTTGAAGGTGCCAAAGGTTATTGTAACTAGTATCTATGGCACATGCAGCTCCAGCTTAACAGAACATAAAAGATCCATTTGGAATTCATGCAGTGCACAGCAAAGCAAGCGGTGATATGTCACGTCAAACAAAAGCTGCCATCTGGAGCACTCAGTGACAAATGTGCTACCTGTACCTGCAGTGACACCCGAGGTTAATCAGTGTCAATTTGACAAACACAGAAGCGTGAGGCCACATTTCCTGTTTTTGTTCAAAATCGGAGTAAAAGGACACAGATCTGTCACCCTCCCACAAAAAGCACACAACTTTTAATAGCCAGCAGTGTGGGTGAGAAGCCGTGATTCAACTGTATAATGCAACACAAACGCACACGCAGGTTTGTTCTTATTAGGACTTGCATTGACCTCCATTCATCGTGGACATCCTAACCAAAACCTTTTCATTTAACTTACCCGTGACATTTTCATACCTAACCCTAACCTAAGCACAATTCACTTATCCCTAACCTTAACCATAACCACAGAAATTAAGTTTTGCCTCATCAAGACTGAGCCTTGGTCTCCATGAGGTCTACCTGTCCTGACAGGGTCAGTGTTTATGCAGGAGAAGGTTCTGAAGAGGTAACAAAAAGACACACACACACACACAGACACACACACACACACACACGGTAAAGACTTGATTTGTCCACGGAGCCACTGACAGCTGTGGAAATCAATCCAGACTACACGGAGAGCTGACAGGTGACATGATCTTCTCAGGACACCATTGGATCATGGTGAATTCAGCCCAGGGTTATTCTGCCCGGCTCCCCTCCTCCAACTAGAATATGACCTGACATGAGAGATAGAGTGAGCGTGTTGACATGAAAACCCAGCAGCCCTCAATCTAGGAATCTGAGTATCATTTCTCCACTTTAATCAAAAGATGGGAAACATTATGGAATGACGTGACTCTGTTGTGCCAAGAAAGATGGACGAAGATGGGCTCTCACCAGTGTGTTTGTTTGTGTGTGTGTGTGTGTGTGTGTATGTGTGTGTATGTGTGTGTGTGTGTGTGTGTCAGTGGATGCCATTACAGAGATGTGGTAGCATGGTTGGAGGTTGACAGGCGGTTAAGTGAAACAGGAGAGATTGGATTCTGCGAGACATGAGTGAAGTAAGGACGGCTTTGTGGCTACTGTGTAGAACTGTGTAGAATGGATGACTAGTGAACAGCTGTGCACACTTGGTCATGCTGGGCATCTCTAATATGTGCTATCTCATATAGAGCATGTGTCGTGCATGTTTAGTTGCTATGTTAAATTGGCATCACCTTCAATCCATAATGCAATTTCGCTGCTGCCAGCTGAGTGCAGAGCTCGGAGCCACCACAAAGCCGGGCGGAGGTTGTACTGATTAGAAATGGAGACGATCAACACAAACTTTCATTTTAACTCAACCAATTCTCAGACAAAGCACTTTCATCACAAAAAGCACAGGAATTCTACGGATCCTCGGGGAACAGCAGAGCTCTGGAGCGATTCACTTTAAGACACAAGAGAGGAAGAAAGACTCGGTTTTGGGGGAGATGAAAGCAGTTCGTCTGGCACCAAAGGAGCGGACAAGGTCCATAATGACGCCATTTGGTCCTCCTATGGTGCAATGCACACCCCGCAGTCGGTCCGCCTCCTCTCTCTCAGAACTAGAAGCAGCAGATGTTGATGTTTGGATGGTTAGCTCAGTGTGTGTATGTGTGTGTGAGAGACAAAGTCACCTGCCTTATTAGGAAGAAAGACCTCAGGAAACGGGCGTATACTGTGAACACATCTGATTCAATCTCAGTTGGCTTTTTCTTCCAAGTTCCTTTATTTCCCCAAAGGATGTGAAGATTCTAATGTCTCCCTCTCATTAGCATTAATAGCTTCCGTCTCATTTTGGGTGTATCATTAAGTGTCACATATCTTTTAGGCTGTAACTCTTTGTTGTTGAAAATGTGTTCCTCCATAATTAGGAGCCTGGTCTTGCATACCCTTGAATAAAGGCGAGGAAGGAAAGATGAGGACAGTGCTCAGAATCAAAGATAAGGGCTCTGCAGAGAGGCATTCATCTCGTTTTGACACAAAAACTGATAACATATAGGGTCATTGGAGGGAGAGAGAGAGAGGGTGAGGTTGTCTGCTGCGTAGCGACACTTCCTAAAGATGTCAAATAGCAACACATTCTAGTGGTGCTTTACTATGCTATGTACACGGACAGACATACACACACACACACACACACATGCACACACACACTTTGGAATGTTTAGGATCAAGCATCTACAAGAGGATTTAAGTGTGAACACGTAATGTTTCTGTTATGGTCTTGTTACAATTAAGTTTATAATGATTCATTAAGGGAGAGTAGACACAGGGAGAGAGATTCATCCAAACCTTGAATCTCTGAATTGTTGTGGTGCAGCTCTGTTGAGGACAGAATGAGAGAATCTGTCATGATTACTTTGGAGGGAATCACAGCATATAAAGAATAGTTGGACATTTTGGGAAAAATATTCTTAGCCACTCTTTCCCCCCAGGGTTACAGTAAATGAGGAAATCCACACAACTCCCCTATGTATCCATTTAATAGGACGAGAGAACTAGGAGTTGGTTAGCTTAACTCAGCTTGGCATGAAGATTGGGGGAACAGATATAAAAGAACAAGATGTGGTTTGACAAGGGGTTATGTGTGAGACTATCATCTGCAGTTTCAACCGACAGACATAAGAGACATCATATAACTTCTCATGTAATGTTAAACTTCTCATGTAATGTTTCTTAAAGAGAAATCAAATACCTTCCATAAAGTAGATCCAACTTAAGAAAAGCTTATTTAGCAATCAAACAGTTGATTATTAATGTAGAAAGCATGGTCTTATTTAAAGCTGCTTTCTGACATCTAGTGGACTCTGCAGCTCCTCCAAATCTTCTCCGGAAGAGGAAGTGAAACGCTCAGCAGCTTCGGCAGATTTTATACTTTTATACTAGTTGTTATATGGCCTTTTTATACTAGTAGAAAGACCATATTGGAGAGTTCGTTGTGGAACACTGCAGGGGATCCCCTACTGGATTCACAGTGAGAGGTCGTTGATTATGCTTCTAACGTGCGAAAGATGCAACAATGAAAAAATAAAGAGAAAAGAAATATGAAAAGCGGTGACACACACACATAGAATTATTGATCATTTTGATTATTTGATCTACGCAGCAGAGTTAATACGTCACTCAGTAGCCACTTCTCCAGATCTTAGCCGGTGTTGATGTCTGGAAATGGCTTAAGAATCAGAGTATGTTACAGTACCAATGTGAACCCATTTATACACACGTTCATATTAACACTTCTAAGCAGTGCCTTCAAACACTGCCATAAGGGACTTGCCCATGGACAATTTGGAGCGCAGACTTGAAGAGCTGGGGATCAAACCACCAACATTCTGTTTTGTGGACGACCCTTTCTACCTCCTGACCCACAGCCACCTTTTGACATGGCTCATATTTTTTGCTGTGATGCCACTTTCCAAAAAAACACAGCCTGCTCATATGGTCAGTGTAGAGAAATATCACTTGTGTTTTGTTTCTGAAATGTATAAACAAGCTGAAGTGATAAACATTCAACCAGCTGTTAAACTGTATATCTATCACGTCACCAAACAAGACTATGGCGCCCTTAGCATCCTCCGAAAACATCCTGTCTTTCCTTCTTACAGAAGACATTGCATATCCTAATTAGCAAACGTACAATCCCAGAGAGTGCATGGTGGGGGTAGGGAATCAAAAACCAACAAAACAGGTCTTGGAGGCGGGAAGTGGCAGACTAAGGTCAATGTCTCCTGAGGAAAGGGTTATTTTTCTGTTTGGTCTCTGATATCCCTCGAAGCCTGAGTGCAGGGGAAAAGACGTTTTTATTTTCACAGTAGCTGGAGTTTGTCCAACTCAAGCTCAAAAAAGGAAAAAAAAATCGTCCCATTGCTGGGATATTTGTTGAGCATTACCCTCAAGAGACAGCATGAAAACAGAGGAGAAACAGTCCCCTGTGTATTCATGACAAGCTATCAAAGAGCTACTTGTGGATATATTATTCAGAGGGACATCCGTCTCTGATGAAGCTAAATCTCTCAACTATGAGGAGTTGTTTACTGAAAACATGCCAGATTGCACAGACTCAGCTTTCTGATGGAAGAGGGTCATGGAAACGACTTAGGCCAAAGATAGACATGTCAAATGATAAATCTGTGAATATCACCCTTTCTGGAAAAACTATAACTTGGATACATGTTTGAGGTTAGATTTTTATACAAGGAATGCAAACAAAAGAAGGCATAAACATCCATTCATCTCTCATCCATGGAAGTCCAATAGAAACTGATATAGATGATCATTTTCTTTCTATGAGGAACTGTCACGCTGTGTTGTGTTGGCAACCTGCCAAATCTCATAAAAGCCTTTTAATGGAGATTAAAGTGTTAGTTATTTGCATATTTATGTACCTGTGGCTTTAAGGGGTCAGTTATGAGCCAAAGGAGAAGCCTGTGATCCAGGAGAAGATGCATCAGTGCTGAAAAATAAAATACGAGGTGACATGTTTCACAGTCAGAGGATTTAGTACCAATGTCACCTTCAGACCACAGATATAAAGTTCACTCCATTCACAACTACTGACAGCACTTATGACCAGAATTGATTGTTGGTTATAACTAGAAAATGGGGAAGTAACTGCAAATATTGAGGTTGGGTCCGTTGGGTAATAGTATTTTTTATTTAATGCTCCTTTGTACTTCCTACTTCACAAATTTTACTATACTATCTCAACTATATGGAGCTATAGTGTCTGAATAATTATCAGTGAGATTTTAATTACAAAAGAGATGTAAAATATAAAAAAAATCCAAGTACACACATACTGTTTTCAACTCAACTAGCTCAACAATAACTATATTTAGTACTGATCACATTAATGTTGCATTTATTGTATTTATAACATTAGAAATTAATAATATAAAAATTACCTTGATATATCCCAAGTGCATCTTGCTTAAAGTTAATCTGTTTCTACTTTTAATTTCTAAATAAAAGACAATTTGAAATACCAAAATACAATACCTGATTTTAAAGGGATATTTTTTGACAATGTTTTTAAAAGCTGTGGCACATGTGGCTTGAGCTCATGAAAGTTCCAAAATATTCCATGGCACCATGTATAACCTTGAGTAAATCAAAAAACAGTCTGGTTCAGTCGATTACAGTTCACTGATGTTATCACTGTGTCCGGGGGATTTTGTGGCTGTCACAAAGAATTTTGACAATAAATATAAAAGCTTAACTGTGTTGACTGTGAAATGTTTGATGTCAAGATTCATGACACAGTTTGACCTTCAGTGACTCAGAGCTGTGGCACATACATCCTAATGAGGCATAATTAATAAAATATGTATTATAATAATAGCAATTTTTCCAATCTAATAATAGGGTTGCTGCACATAGTGTGGCCCACACGGTAGCTTGGGTCAGTGTGGCAATAGCTTGAGTGTGTGAATACTGAATAGAATAAAGGCCTGGAGAGAAAATGTGTATTTATGCTTTAATTGCTGTTGTTGAAGGAGATAATTATCCTACTACAGCACCTGTCTCTAACATAAAGTCAGATATTACTACACTAATGGCAATACCCATTTGTGGCACTAATCTCAGCAGGGGCTTCGCAAGCAGGCAGTTCACTGGGGAGCCAAGCTGAGATTGGTTCCTCAACATGCTTCAAGATCTCAGTAATCCACTGTAGTATTTCACTGAGTTCATTCTCATGTCCCTCTACCTGACTTCACTGCCCTGGAGAAACTGCACAGGAGCCCAAGTCCCAGCTCAGGAAGTGCTCTGGCCTCAGCTCTCTCTGCTCCTCGACTAAATCCGTTGCTTCAATGACCAAAAACATTTGTCGTTACACGAAAAAGTGTCTCCTGTCACCCAGTGTAGCCAAACCTGTTACCACCTCAGCTGCTCTCAGTTTGTCTCCAGCAACAATGACCGCTGCTTCAACGCAGTCAGCTACATCTGTCACCTGCCTCCAACCAAATAGGGAACCATGCTATTATAGTTTCTAATTTCTTCCATTTTCAAGGTTTTAATTTTGCCTGACACATACCGTCCGTTTTACAGTAGTGAAGATTCTCCTTGCCTTTTTTATGATTTAAAAAATACATGTACTATGTATGGCACAGGAAAGAACTGAAAGAAGGTCCTCAGGTTGTCTACCTGAAGCATTACACCATCTAATCTCATTCACATTACCTGTGGGCCTATGTCTTCGCCACTGCCCAATGACCTGCCTGAATATAAATTGGTGTTGTGTGTTCTAACCTCTTGTACATAGACCTGATCACTGTTATTCCTTAGAATTCTGCTTCCTCTCAGACTAAATGTCATCACGAGTCTGATCCATATACAGTGACATTGGCTTAATTCATTTCAATATTAGTCTACTCCAGCATCAGCAACTTGATCACTTGAATATTAGACCCTTATTCAGATACAAATATTTCTACTCGTTCCGTAACATGGCTTAAGAAACCATTACTGATTCTGTGCTGGCCTTAGATGATTTTAATTATAATTTTGAGTAATAGAATTGGAGGAAGTGCTTGGGTGACAATATATGTCAAATCCTTTTTTCATGCGCACAGGCTACATGCTATTACTGTGCTCAAATCTTCTGAATTCAATGTCTTAAAGATAAATTGTGGGTCTAATATTATTATTGTCATTGGGATTTATAGACCTCCGTCAGCTGATGTTAGATCTATTGATTATGTAGCAGAGTTACTGTCTTAGTGTATTCACTCTGAAATCATGGCCCTTGGAGAATTTAACATTGATAGTTTGACTAATGGCTCCAATTATCTATGAGAGGTTTCCTTTAGCCTCAATGTAACTGAGTTGATCAATGAACACATCAGGACTTTGTTACAATATTTTTAGACGTAGGTTCAGTTCCTTTTTCATCTTATATTAATAATATTATTTAATCTCTTTCTAGAATGGCTCTAAGTATTCTGCAGACCTCCACCAATTAAGGCCAAGCAATACATGTCTGTCTAGCTCTCACAATAGAAAGATAAAAGGAGAAAGGAAGAAGTCTGATAATCTTCAACAAATTGGACAAACTCAGACGTGAACACCGCAGAGAGTTGAGAGCCACTCATTTTCTAAAAATGTTGGCAAATTACTCATCTGTCTCAAACACCACATTAAGTTTGGTACAAATGTATCCATTACTTTTGTGTTATCCTGCGGACAAGTAAACAAACAGAGTCAGTAGGACAACATTTGTTCTACTGCACCATCCACAATCAACAACCATTAAACATCAACTACAAAATATTAAAGATGCCCACAGTTATTATTCAACAACTAAATGTGTTTTTTTTCACCTTCAGTTTGGAAGGTTCTATCTTGAATAGTGAGCCCACAGTGTTTCCACTTGAACCATATTTGAGATGGAATTAAATCAAGTCAGACTGGAGTAAGAATCTTTCAACACTGAAATTATGATCAGGAGAATTTATATCCTCAGAAATGTCTCTATCCACATCTAAAACATCCGACGCACAGCATTAGTTATATTATGGATGGTATATTAACTGTATAACACTTCAGAGAAACACTGCATTCCAGATTCTGTGAGGGGATACAACATAAAAGCGTGTGGACAGAGGTGTTGGCCCGGTACCTCTTCCTCTCATCTCTGCTGCACTCAAAGCTGATTGGGTTAGATGGCGAAGCGGCGAGGACTCTGTGCTAAGCCTCAACACTCCTAATCCTATCAGTGTTCAAAGGCAGTGCTAAAGGTAAGGCTCCCAAAAGAGACAAGCACATCTGGTGCTTGGGTGGAGGGAGGCTGGCAGCAGACGGAATGGGAGTCAGACACATAGGCCTACACGCAGCCACACTGAACCGTACACCGACATCCACCTGCTAACACATGTAACTGATGAAACTCCCAGCCATAAATAAAAAGTGACTGACAGTAAATATGTCACTGATGGAAATCAAACTCACTGAGAAATATTAGAAATGGGACCAACAGCCTAGCTGCACAGTTATCAGGGTTATCAGTCATCATGCAAGCTGTCAACATGTCAGCCAGGAGATGACGAGATAAGGTTACTTATAATGAGATAAGGAAGGAGGTAGATATCATTTTTTCTGAAAATAAAAAACAAAATACATAGGAAAAGGGGAATGAAACATTGAAGTGTATCAGATATATTCTACATCTGTTATCATTAATTAAAGCTACCAAAAGAAACTTTATATGCCTAAACGCATGAGTCAAACCAATATTGACTCATCCTCCACAGACTTTGACAGATGCATCCACATGAAACTGAAGGGTTTTTCAGAATCAGAAAATCAGGTGTTAGACGTGTGATTGCCAACAAGAGGCTGCAGACAAGCAAATAGCTGAACAGTGACAAATCTGGAATACTGAGGTTTAGCAGGTTTATTCTTACGATCTTTAGCATGCTATCATTTGCCAATAAGCAATTAATTACTGTCTTTAGTTTTGCAGGTATTGGTTCGCAAACCAAGCAAGGCACAAATTGGAATTTTGATCTATGCTAGATGAAAAGTCTGAGAGTCATTGGAGTTATTACAATTCATCCATAAGGCAACATGAATACCTGTAATATATGCCATGATAATTCAACAGTTGAGATGTTGAGGTCTCGACCAAAGTGCTGAACTGATGGAAGAACAAAGATTTTCCTTTGTCTCCTTTGACTTTGTCTGCACAGTCTTGCTGTCAATGCTAACCATAATAATAATTTAAAAAAAGTTTGGCTCATCTTGCCAGACTAATCTTTGTCCTTGTGTGATCCTTACATCAGCCAGCAATCTCCAGTGGTTCTGTTTGGCACTTTTCTATAAGGTAAAGATAAAATGTGCATTGAAACGAAAACACATTTATCATTTTTTTTCTCTGTATGTGAAGAAGTAACACATCTTATAGAGACAAAAACAAGGTTACAGCAGCAGGCTGAAAAGCCAACATGGATATCTGCACCAAAGACGTGTTCAATGTCATTTCCTTTCTGTGGGTGGAAAAAGATGACATTAAAAACATCTGCTGAAGGATGTCTTACAAAGCTATAAAAGTCAAATAGATTATCCTTTTCGTTAAAGAGAAGGTATTCATGGTCATACTTTGACACAAAGGTTAAAGGTCAGTCTGTCTTAATCTGCTGCTCTGAGGATGCTAAAGAATTTCCAGTTTTATTTAGAAACTATTTTCCTGGTGAGTCGTTTGCCTGTAATTGCCAATCGTGTCTTGTTGCCTGTGTTCTCCTTCCTTCTCTGTCAGTTACTCTGTTCTGTCATGTCGTGCCTTCTTACGTTCCTGGTTATATTCCTTGTGTCCGTATCTTGCCTTGCTTTTCTGGATACTTGCTGCTCATCTTGTCACAATTTCCATGAAAATATTTTCACTGCAGCTAACTGTGCTTTCCAACCATAGAGGGAACTATGAGAGCCAACAGGTAACCCATGAGGTTGTATGAACACTGGTGTGATGTGATTCGGTCTGTCAGCATGAGCAGAGGCGCTGGTCACACATGAGGGTTAAGGCAATAACACACAGTTGTAGAAGGCAAAATAATTCTCCCCACATTCTTAAATGAGAACATCAACATTAAGATCTTAGAACATATCAGCATCTATAAAATCTGTATACAAGCTGTGCTCAGTGTTGACGTATGAGTGAGGCCTGGCCCGTTTATGTAGGTTGATTATTGTGATCGTACAGTGAACATGTACACTGCAGTTTACTCTCATGTGCACCACAGTGACACCAGAGCGAGGACTGCCTGTACATGATTTATAGATGCAGAGGTCTGCCTGCCCTCCATGGATGGTAAAAACTTTATGACTGTTTTGATGACAGAGTGGGACTGATCCCAGGGCTGCAGGTGGCCAATCCAATTTAGAGAGATGGGTCAATGTATGTTTGTTTGTGTGATAGAGAGAGAGCAACAGTGGGGTAAAGATCACTGCATGGTTAACACTGTGTCCGCCTGTTTGTCTGATTTATTCTGTTTTATTCATCTTCACATCAGTGCTGCAGGTGTTTGATGATGTGTGAACTATCATGTTGTATTGTTTATCTACACATTCACAGATGCATGCACACTTTTGAAGATGTGTCTACACATGTACCGATGTCTCTAATCTCTCCATAATACATTTAAAGATTTTTGGAAACTCTTAAAAATCTGATTACGCACACACAGATACTGAATACACATTTGGAAATCTATATATTTGCAAATCTTAGCATGAATTGGCGGAATCCTTTACAAATGAATTATGCAAACATGAGATACAGTAACATAACTACCCAAGCACACACACACACAAACATAAATAATTGCGCTATAATAATGGTCCCACATGTCAAACTCCAATATTCTGTGCTATTTTGGTTTAAGAAAATCTATTCAGTGCCCAAATCTGATTCAATAACAGTTTCCAGTACAATTACAAGGTGAAATATCAACATTTATAAGACACACAAATATGTTTATGTTAAATATCAGACAAGTCATTTGAAGGCTTGAAAGTTTCTCCTGCTTGCAGGTATTGAGAAAAGTGAACAAAACACTGCTCGGTCCATTCCTAAATAGATCCTCCTGTTTAAAAGAAACAGCCTGTTGCTCCCAGTCACACACTCTTTTCTTCTTTGTTACTGCAGAAGCAGCTGCTGTTGTTTGATCCAGTGCTGCAGTGGGAGTAAAGACTTCCCTACCTCTCCTTTCCAGGTAATAGCCGCTGTACTCTAAATCGAGCGATTGTATGAGTTGCCAGCTCTACTACCCAGAATCCCTTAGGACAATGGACAATGGGGTCCGGCTCCAGTTACCAAGCACCTGTACACCGGTGCACATAAGCAGAAACAGGAGACAGAAAGTCACACACACTCTCTCCGTGAGTTCAGACGACCCCCCTCCCTCCCCTCCCTTCACCAGCTACCACAGCAAGGATACTGTTGCAGGAAGGATGGGCGTGGTGCCGGCTACAGACTGACTAAGTTAACAAGGCCTTATTGAGTTCGAGCTCGGTTTCAGTGCAGACACATTCCCTCGCCTCAATATATCCATCAGCCATAAAAGGTTACAAAATATTGATCTGTAACTGGTGAGCAGCTGAGGTCTCTACCACCTCCACATGATACAGCACAGTCACTTCTCCATATGTCATTCTTCACCTAATCCCCTGGACAGGTGGTTTTTCTCCACCCTGCTACAACAATTGAGGTTGTTTTTCACCAACAACCTCGTGCCTTTTGTATTGAGACGTGAATGACAGAAAGACAGAAAGACAGAATGTATTTATTCACTTTGACGATAACTGCTATCGGTGGGATTGATCACTGTGGGCACGATTGATGCTGGATGGAGGGGAGCGCGACGACAGGAAGGAGGAATGTACTGGAAGGCCTTATCTGGGAGCGCCAGGCGGCTGTGACGGGAAGTGGAATGTCAGGAGGGGAAAGAGGAAGTAGGCAAGGATGTTAACGCGCAAACACACACATATGGGCAGGCACACACAAATACACAGATCCAGGCCTGCACACGAGCACATAGTCTTTCCTGCCTAATCAGTTAGGCTTGTGCGACAGACAGCTCCCATCTTTCTCCCGTCTCTGTTATTTCAGTTTATTTTCTCTATCTCCTAATGTGTTTTCCTTCACTCACTGTCTCGCTCTTTCTATTTTTCTGTTTCTTTATCAGCTGGTTTTAAATGACATGGGGACGAACGAAGGAGAAAATTGCAGCATTTTGCTGCAGGGTCTAGTGAATATCAAACCAGGGGACAGTTCTTTTTCATCTAGAAAACTAGATAAAAAGGGTTTCACATGAGCAGTGCGAGCACATGTTGATCTTAGGATGTTCCTTATTTAACCACGTTTTGTTTTTTTTCATGGATATTTCTTTTGATTTCCCCAAAGAATAGGTGTATAGAATAGCAGTTTAGTAATAGAACCAATTCACCAATTTAAGCAAATACTAATCTTATATATTATATATTATATATACATATAAGCAGTGAAGCGTATTGAGTTAAAACATGGCAGAGGAAGAGGGCATAATCTGATGACACAACTAAATGTCAGACAGAACACAAAATGTGGAAACTGTTGAAAACACTTGTGTTTAACTTTCAGCAGGATTACACAGATTTTCACTGAACTTGGTATCAGGTTGAGGCGTGGCCCAGGAAATAAGATATAACATTTTTGGGCAGATTCATATCCTTTCAAATTTATTTAAGGTTTTTTCACTGAAATCTGGTGTATGTTATTTGACACTGGCTTTGGCAGAGATCTACACTTGCTGAGCGGCCATCAAATTTTGGGAATTTCACAGTCTCTGTATTAAGTAACAAATACATCTTGATTTACTGTGTTAGGTCAGTTTCGAAAGCATCTAGCTGTTATTGGTATGCATTTGCACTTCGGCCAAATACAAAATCATATTTTTACATATTTGGAATATTTTTCTCTCATCTCATTTGCAACCATTTCTACACATAAATTGGAAATGTGCATCAAATGGTGAACTTTTGGTGCAATAAAAAAGTAAAATAGGGTTTGCTTACATTTCCATATTAAGAGAAAGGCAATCATATCACCCAAGCCTAACATGTAAGCAGAATTAGGTAGCAGAAAATGTAAATAATAATAAATTAAACTGTACTACAGTAATTGAGGACATATAATTTCCACCACCTTTAAACCTGAACCAGATTATTCACAGGCTTATAAAATGAATATTTTATACACAAATTTTAAGGGTGATTTAAAAGTAATTAATGAAACCTTTAGTGAAGCTTAGTAGATGAAGGAATCTGTCTACACCTCATGACTCCAATGATGAAGAAAAAATAACTGTTTACAAGCCATTTACACAGGCTCCGCCAGTTAACATCCTCGTCCAATTATAGTATATAATGAGAGCAGCCACAACCTAATGATGCATCCTTCTCATTTAAAATGAATGAGTTACTGCTCTGTAAAGTCAATGGGCCTTTACAGAACAATGCAGGAACAAATAGCTCAGAATGTGAAGGTCATGAAACATAACAACTCAAGAAAATACAAAAAAGAGGAAAGAGACTGAGTGCACTGCAGGTGGCTGTTCTGAGTAACCTAGATGAAAAGGAAAACATGAGCTGCATCCAATTGGCAATCAGGAAAGAGCAAATTAAAAGATTTGCCTTATTTCAGCTTGCATCTTGTCTTGTGTTCTCAGCTATTGTGGTTAAAGAGAGTCTTGAGACCTGGGAACAGTTCTGTTCGTAATTCATCTTTTAGCAGACACAGCCTCAATAAACTCCCAACTTCACTTAATCCTGTCCAATCCTAATCTAGGTTGTTCGTCTGCAAAGTATACTGTTTGCTTTCACAGAAGCAGTGCCATAGAACCTCACTCACACACACACACGCGCACACAGACACAGGCATCCACGCATCAGCATACACACACACACACCTCTCATTGACACCCAGGCATCTGTTGGCATTTGTGCCTCTGTGCTGGGCTGTCACTTGCTGTGTGAAATAATGCATGGGCTCCAGAGCTGGGCCACTTTCTCCCTCCCATTCTCCTGAGTGGCCTGACAGGGAGGGCCAGCTTTGGCACAACAACCAGCTCGACTTAAAGTTCTCCCCCCGTTCAACCAGGACCCACTCCACTCTTGGGGAAGGACCAGTTAATGGAACCCACTGGGTCTTCTGCATTCACCTCCATAAGCCAGTGAAATAAAGTAAGAGGGAACAGGGGAGGGGGCGTGGAGGTTAAAGTAGACACCAAAACAGCAATTTGTGAACAGACTGCAATTTGTGCTGACAGAGCAGGAATGACAATGACGCCTCACCGCACCATGTGATGAAAATAACAACCACCATGCATAATGCAAGGCACTCTTCTACCACTGAACCAAGCACTTTGGACTCTCCAGGACGTTGTTGTCCCTCCAAGAGAGCCGTTCACCACCGGGGGGGATTGTCTTTACAGTTTGTACATCCCATCTCATAGACAACGATCGTGCAACAACACTCTGCATCCATTGGGAAAAGGGACTGCAATTATGTGATAGTCAGTAATGCTAGTGATATCCTGCTCTTGTCTCGCAAGTGACTTGTTCTCACTTGATCTGCCCAGTGAATCCCAAAGGTGGCAGGAAATACCCACTCAAGATGTTTAACTGCAACACAAACAAGTCAACAGCGGAGGAAGGAGAAAAGGTCAAAGTTAGGTCATTACAGCCAGGAGCCAGGACCCTGTCGTTTCCTGTGCGATATGTTAGGTTAGTCGTACTAATTAAGACGCTGTGAAATAACTAATCCTATAGATATAATAGATCAATTTCTTTACTCTCACTTTGTGCATACCTGGTGTTTAGTGCATGTGCAAAGCATTCAGCATTCAAAATACAAACATATTTACTGATATAAATTGTGCTGTTTTAATATTCTGTATAGAAAACTGTAATAATGAAGCATAATATCTGGGAAAGGAGCAAAGTGATGATATGAAGATTCAATTGTTGTCAGTATAAACAAAACAAAATGTGGGTGTGCTCAAGTTGTGAGAGAAGAGTCGGTGAAGGCCACGTTGGAGCGACACAATCAAAACAGAAGGATTTCATTTAAGCGACTTGCTTAACTTTACCTCAACCACATATTTGATTTCACTTGGAAGTATCTCTCCTTAAAGAATATAAATACCTAACAGCTGCCTCACAGTGACTTTTAACTATTGGATATTCTAAGGTAAATGCTCACCTGGCAAATATACCTTGGGCGAGTTACTGGTCACTGTAACGATTCCTCCTGTTGACCAGTGAAGCAAGTCCATTGTAACACTGCTACCTTGTAATTCCACCTCCATCTGAGATGTTTTTCCAATGATCAGAAGGTATTCTGGGCGTGAATTTTTGTTTGTGTTTCTGCAGGTTACATCCATTGTACTTTGTTTTTGTTTGAATACCTAATTGTCCTGCAAAAACAATCAAAACCTTGTTAAAACAAATGTCTACACTCAGTCAACGGAAACACTAGAGTGCTTTTACTTTGAAACAGGTACAGGGCGCGTAACAAATATTTATGTTTATGACATATTCGACAGAAAATTCAAAATGTTTCGGATTTTGTACACCATTTAATGGTCAGTATGAACAGGAGTAATGATAATAGCAAACTATAAATCAGTGGTCTTGAAAAAACCTGAACCAGTCTTTGGCTTCATGTTGATAATTTAATCTAATCTAGTTAGCATGTCATGAATTTGTCTTTGTCATTTGTAAAATATGTTGCTTTCAAGCCAGAAACAAATGGACTGGGGCTGTTAATATTCAGTGTCATGCAACAATGTCCATTTAGCAAAACAGCACTGGACACATTGGATTTCTTTGGCTCGAGATACAGACATTAAGATCTCTAGCCACACATGAAGAAAAGTTACATTGAACTATATTTAGTATTTGCGCTCAAAGAAGAGTCTCAATATCCTCATCAGATGACGTACTCAGTACATTTAGTTGTTCTTCTCCTAATATACAGTGAATTTTCCGAGCCCAAAGGGAACCTAACAAAGAGCAACTCTTATCGCTCTAGTAGCTTCCCCAAAGTTCTCTGTCACTTCCCAGCTCGCCGCGGACGAAGAAAAATGGGTTAGAAGAGCAGCAAACAAACACAAGCATTCGTCCGGCAGAGACCAAGTTGCGTAAGCACAGTCTTACGAAAATGACTACCAACAAGCCCCGTGGTGAAGTGGGTGTAGCACGGCATGTGCAAATATGAGAAGATGTCTGCGGCGTGTTAGCGAGTGCTTGGGCGGGAAACGAAGGCACAAAGTGGCCGCAACTCCAGCGAAGGACTAGACTGAAGCTGTGTAGGAGGCAAAAACAGCCAAGGTGCAACTGTGGGTTGAAAATGAGCCCTTATGTAAGTAACTTTATCCTGTCCTCTATAATCCAACCCAACACCCTGCCCCCCATCTTTCCAGCATTAATAAGTCATAAGTCAGATGTTTAGCTCTCCTCTATACCCGTCTATCCTCATTTACTGAGGTACAGTAAGCTAGGCAGAGGTGAGGGGCAGGCAATTCTTCCACCTCCATCACTAGTAATATGTGTGTGTGTTAACTGTGCTACACACTCAGGTGTAACTTTGTGCGGGCTTCTGTGTAGTGTGTGGCATGTCATAGCTGATAAGACTGTGTATGCAGGAGTCACTGGACTGTTTCTGCCTTTGTGGAGACCTGACCTACCTGCTCTGATCAGGTTTCATCTGGGCTGGACTGCTCACACAGCCAGTTATTCACTTCAGTTCAGGTCTGTACTGAATGGTAATTCCTGCTGTCCCAGTGAACTTACAGCTCAGTGGTAACAAAAAGCTTCAGCAAAAAGCATTTCTCCTTGAATTGCATTTCTTTGAAGCAGATTGTTTGCAGTTGTCATGATTTTTAAAGGAAACAATGCCTCCTAGAAATTAAGTTGATACCTATGTTGTGAAAAATAAGTTAATTATTTCCTAATTGCATTATGGTTACACACAAAACCATTAGCTTGAAAACATTCTGGGTTCAAAAGCACTAGCTTATTGCATTGCAACCAACTACAATGAGATAGATTGACTGTAAAAGCAAATCTTGGTGTTTACATCCTGACCATGGTCTATGGTTAGTTTTAGACTTTAGGTTAAGGGAAGGTTAAAGTGATAGTTCATCGAAAGTCATTATTTACTCACCCCTGTGCCGATGGAAGGGTGGGGGAACTGTTTGAGTCTCAGGGGTAAACAGTGTTTCAGCCAAATCCAATATAATAAAAGTAAATGGTGATACATTTTTCAAATGTAATAAAACAACAGGAGAAAAAACTGAAAATGCCTATTATATGTCATATAAAATATCACATAACAAAATCCTGGAGAATAAGGTGATAAGGGTGAGTGTATATTATTCTGTGGCTTCTTGTGGTGAGGCTGCAGACTGCAAACAACTGAAAACCCCTCCCCTACCCTTCCAAGTGTGTAGGAGAAACTACAATGACCTTCTGGTAACATTAAAATATGAAAGGCCCTCACTAGAGAGAGTGTTTGGTTTGTCCATTCTGGGCTACTGTAGAAACATGGTGTTACATGGCAGATGCTATATCATAGGACACCTAGATATAAAAGAGTCGTTCTGAGGTAGAAAAAACACAATTGTTGCTGCTCTGATCCAGAGTCAGTGTGAAAATACAGACTTATGTTTATGTTTGTTCAAGAAATTTGGGAAGAAGAAATAACAACAAATATAAATCAATAGTAAGCTGTGTTGTTATGATTACAGTGTTGTTTTTACCACTACAACAAAAAAGAGCAAGATCACTGAATCTGTGTGTGTATATGTGTCAGTACACCCTCTGACCATGTGTGTTTTAACGAACTATGTCACCTCATTACTTATGTGTAACTCACACACACACACACACACACACACACACACACACACACACACACACATACACACACCCATGATGCTGTCTGGTCAAGTACTTTGGCTTTGTCCGCCTCTCAGATTAAAGCTACCGGGCTAATTTGCTGCTATATCGCAATTCCTACATAATCCGGCTTTAATCCTCACAGACTCGATTAAACAGCCAAATCTCCCGCTCAGTATCTGGCTCTATCTGCCACACTCTTCATTTATACTTGCTCTCCTCCACTTTCTCCCTTCCTTCTCTCTCTCTCTCTATCTATTTCAATGCCCTCCCCTACATCTCTTGACTCGCAACAAAATCTTCTTTATCTGCTTTGCGCCGTCTGCCTTCTTCTCTTTCAGCCGCCCTCTCACTGATTCTGCTCTGTCTTTTTTGTAAGCGCTCATTCTGTGTCAGTCCCAGAGATGCCTCAGTCACATCTTTCCTCCAGCTACGAGATAAAACCTAAATCCACAAAAACAATTCGACCACGAGGTCACCTTCAGAGGTGCTTGAGACACTTTTGGCAAACTACGTCCAAAACACTTTAAAGATCCCCACATTTTTAGTCAAAAGCGTCTCTTCATTTGAGCATTAAGTTGGTCAAAATGTGTTTATGTTGTGACGCACACAGGCACAAGTAGAATTTCATATCCTTTTTTTTTCTTTAAAAACGATCCCACTGCATAGCTTTGGAGCTTAAACGTGCAATGAGCTTAGTGACTCATGTCTGTTAATAGTATAAAAAAATGTCTCCACACATTCAAGAAGAGTTTATGAAGAGTTTTCCCATCACATCCACAACATAATTGAGTGATGAGACATGAAGACTGGTGGAGTGTTTTTTATGTTTTTCTTTATCTTTGATTAGCACCATTTTTTCATCATTCCTATTCTCCTCTGTGACCATGTATATACAGAAATTCACATGTTCTTCCCTGAAAAATGAAGAATCTAATTGAACTTCACTCAATCAATCAAATAGTATAGCCCATTTTCACAAATCACAATTTGCCTTATACGGTTTAACAAGGTGCAAATTCCTCTGCCCTCAACAAGAGTCAGGAGAAACTAACAATAGAAACCCCTATTAACAGGGGGATCCCTCTCCCAGGATGGACAGAAGTGATATACAGTAGATATCGTGTGTAACTGAACACATCCACAAAATAACACTATTTACAACATTGATTAGTAGAAACAGTTTTTAACATAATGGAAATGTGTGTCTATGTTTAAAGTATTAATAATACATAATAAAATATCTGATAGAAATGAAGGCAGCAGCAATGACAATTGAAATGGAGGAGTTATTGCTAGTAATGGCAGAATATGGTAAATGGTGTGTATTTATAAAGAGCTTCTCTAGTCTTGATTACCACTCATAGCACTTTACAGTACAGTTTATTACCATTCACACACAAATTAATATAGTGCATCTATGGGCAGCACCTTTTCTATGAAGGGCATTCGGGGTTCAGTGTCTTGCCCGAGGACACTTAGGCATGCAGCTGTGGAAGACTGGGATCAAACCGCCCACCTTCTGGTTAGAGGACTGGACAAGACTGTAAGAGATTCTGGTTATGTGAGTAGGTATATTGTATATCAAGCAGTGTTGTTGTAATCATAATCCATGATCAGCTGCCTCCACGATCAAGATCCGCCATCACGATCTCTGATTCGCGATCCATCCGTCATGATCTGTGGTCCGCGATCAAGATCCATGATGTGGCCACGGCACATATAGGAGGATGAGTTGGATATTATATTAGCAACTAATGTAAGCATCATAATCAAAATAATGTCTTATTCTGAGTGAGGTCAATAGTCAGAATATTGTTGTCCATGTAAACGTAGTCAATGAAGTCCTCGTCTCCCTGTTTCCAATCACCCAAAATGGTATTCCAGACAGACCCAATTGCTGTATGACAGAAGCATATGTAACAAAATAGTCCTGCCAACAGGAGACAGATCAGAAAATGGCTCTATATGTCCCCCTAGAAGACAACAAAAACAACAAATCTTTTGCTTTGGAGAGGAAGTCTAAGATGAAGTCCACAAACACACTCAAGCTTCGTGTTAACACCGAAACAAAACCAGTCAGAGCATTTGAAGTGAAATCCAGGAGAACATTCACTTCGTGTTCCAAACATCTTCCTTTACCTCTTACTTGACCACTTGTTATAATGTGACTTAAATTCCATTGTCTGCCAACTCTCCTGATGAAGACTGAGATGATGTTAAAAGCTGTGTTAAGGACAAGCTGTGGACATTGAGTTAAAGCAGCCATGGCCTTGAGACTTGGGCAGAACCTTGTTTTCCAACATGGAACTTGGATGAATTCGTGCATGACCGATTGCAGCTGTAGGCTACAGGTGAAATGGTTTCTGGAGTGCAGCACTGAGCATTACAATGACCCACATCACCCAACAGGGTGAGACACCTCCACCTGAATCTCCATTTTGTGGATTGAGACACAATTTACCTAATTTACGGTATCTCACCTATTCTTTTGTCCTTCAATCACAACTACTGTAATATTTAATACCTCAATGTTTTTTTCTTACATCCCACTGTCAGCCTTTCTCCTCTCTGTGGGTTTATAATTTATTGAGAAGCACTGGGTGGTGTCACGCACCACCTTACCGTGCCTAACCTTGGGCGGCCATCACCCCACTGAGTACAATCCAAACTGAGCAGTAACAAATCAGCCTCGGTGCACTCTGTGTCACTCCGCTCTCATTGAGTCAACTGGTAATCAGCACACAGACCTCAAGAACTGGGAGTTTTCTAACTCGTCGGACATGTTGGGCTCATCCACAGACCCTGTGTATTAAATGTCCCATGATTTGGTCTGAATGTATTTTATTATGTTGTATTTTTGCGCCACAACATGCACTGCTTTCAGACGTGCACTAAACTACGGAGATCTTCCATTTTTCTCCAGAGGATGTGTATGTGTGAACGTAAATGTCCAAATGAGGGCCTCTGGATTATCTGCCCCCCTAGTATAATGTCTGCAGAAAGTCCACAGACTGTGATTAACCGCGAGCGAGTGAGGGGTAGGGGGTGGTGACGCTTCTAACACACGCTACATGCAACAACAAAAAAAGCAGAGCTATACACATATAGAAGACCCTGTTAACTGGTGCTGCTATCATGAATAACATCGTCTCTCTCTTTCTCTCCATTAAAACATTTTTGAGAATACAACCCCAAAGATAAAAAGCTTTTCAGGCCACTATAAATGTGTCCCTTGTTAATGTTTGAGATACGGATTTTGCATTATGCAGACCCAACATGATGAATTTCAGAAGCCATGTTCAATTTAACCAGACAAATGACGATCTGGGCAATTTACATAAACCATCCATCAAACACTGAAGGGAAGATGAATGAGCCTTCCATTCGTGATAACAATCAAAGATTAAAATTGTGTGTTTGTGTGTGTGTGTGTGTGTGTGGGTGGGTGGGTGGGTGTGTGGGTGGGTGGGTGTGTGTGTCAGCCAACAACCTGTGTAGTAGTGGGTCTTACAATTGCACGAGTGTGAACACGTCTCCAGTCTTATCTCACACTCTACATGTTGTTTGTACCAGTAATTGGTTGCATAATTCCTGCTCTGAACTTTGCTGGTGAAACATAAACAGAAGTTTGGAGAAAGACAGCGATGTAATCACCATCTATCCTAATGAAAGCAGCGGACGTTCCTTCAGCACTTTGTTTCTCAGCTTTGGGTTCCTGTCAACACATGTGCACCAAAGTTTGAGTCAATCCACTCGTGGTTAAATATATTCAAAGTGATGCTGCAGTTAACAAAAAAGTATTCTCTTAATAATTGTGTATGACACTTTAATGTCAGGTTAAAACCCAATTAAACTATTTCACTTCTGCCACACAGGTACATACATATGCAGGGGAACCTAATCTCAATGGAGTTAAATCTGAGAGAGAGAAAGAAGATTTTCTGGCCTTCTCTACAGCTTTGGTTACTTCTTGGCATTTTATAACCAGTAATTTAGATAAGTAGAAGTCAGTGCTTTCTCTGCACAAACATTTGTTTTTTATCCCTTTACCTCCACAGGTTGATGGAGATTCTGTTTCATCAAAATAAGGAAAACACTGGATTCACAGGGTAAAACCTTGAAGACAATCACAAAAAAACTATAAAATGAGGACAGAGTCATGTCTACATGATGTAGGCCTCCATATGTATCACTCAGATTTACCCCATTTCTCATACTTGAATATTTTCAACAGCATATTGCAGTAGCAAGCACCTCCACATTACCCTGCACATTCAGTATATGCAAAGGCAATAACACAGATGTGTGCTCCCTCATTAAAGTATTGCAGATAATATTAACAGTATTGCATTGTGTTATAAGACGCGTTTCCATCCCAGGACATTTGAAATATAAAATCTTTTATATAAAATATTTAAAAAAATTGCAGAGGACAATTTTTTAAATTACATTAGTGGAAAGTGACATCACACCACACTTACATACTGTTCACCACATCTTTCACCACATCGACAGACTAATCACCTCATGTTTCCATATAAATTAATTTGTTAGAAGCTGACGGTGGCTTAGATGTGTCCGTGGTGTTGCCTTTGTGATTGTGCTTAACTTTCAGCAGTTCTTCATCTTGTTTTGCACGCTGCCTTGACAAGCGCACACATTAGCAGAGATTGACATGGAGAGAAATGGGAGACAGTTTATACTGACGAGCCATGCATGATCCTGTCATGTGGCTACGATGATCAACAAAACTGCTGCAGCCAGCAAATCAGGGAAAGACGAGGAAAGCGAGTAAAAGAGGGAAAGGGAGGGAGAGAAAGACGGGAAAGAAATTGTGATTAGCATTTGACAGCTTGGGTCTATTTTTAACCTTTGGGAGGAGGTATGAGACAGATGATCGACAACTTTCTGCAGTTAAGGGGAGTTCTGATCACTTCCCCTGCACTGCGCTGTGTGATGTCTTGCTCACTGACAGGTAGTGTCAGGAGGAGGGGTGACACAGAGATTGGAATTCCTCTGTGGGTTTCCTGTGCGTGCCAATGCTGTTATTAAACGGAATCTGTGAAGCCAATTTACCTGATAATCCTGATAGCGGAGGAGGTGCGCACGGGGGGAACTCGGGGGAGAGAGAGCGATTACGGATCAGACGAGACTTGCCTTTCGTCCTCCAAGAGGATATGTGTTAAGATGAGTGAGTGTGTGTCACTGTGGGTGGGGATATATGGATCTGCCATCATGATTAAAGTGTTCCCATTGAGGGAATTGGAGTGGGTGTTGTGGAAACAGTATGGGGGTGTACGACACGAGTAAGGCAGAATGGGCCACAGCGTATGGTCTCCAGGAGGGACAAAAAACATGTTGCTTCTAAATGAGGATTTTCATTTCATATGACAGTGTGATGAAGACATTTAATAGGGGCTTTGTGTGCATGTATGTACTTACACTACACGTATATGTGCATGTGAGTGTGAGCCTACACCATCTGACAGGAACCCTCCCGGCGCTATAGCACAACTACAGGGGTTTCATCCTTTTCCCCTTTGATAGTCAAATCTACTGTACATCACAGCTGAAACAAACCCACAAAACGAAGAGGTCAGTTTCATCCCTAATGTAGACAGCCAATTACCTTCCGGATGCCATGCATACATCCACATAAAGCTCCACCGAGTGAAAATTTCTGAGCAAAAAGTGAACACTTTGCCTAATTACTCTTAATGTCTGAGGTTAATGGGCTCTTACAGATGGTCGCCCTCAGGAAATCAGTGAACGTAATGACCAGTCACTAATGAACACTCAAAACATCAATGATGATCCGAACCTAAAAAAAGTCTTTCTGTGTGTTGGTGCTGGCAATGGGCCAGGTTTGCCACAGTGTCCCAGTGTGAGCGAAATCTGTCGCTTTGTGGTAACAGTGGCAAGCTTTTCCAAATTTGCAGTTGTGAAACAGAGTCAGCAATAAGGCAAACCGCTTCCAACCCAGACTTAATCCTGATGGATCCCGTTTAGCATTCAGCTGAGCGCCATCCACCGCTTCAAACACATGTGCAGGGAAGATTATGGGGGCTTTCTGTGCCTCTGCAGTGTTGTACTTCAGAGCCCATGTACAGTAGTGCTGCTGCATGCAGATGCATGAGAAGACAGATGAAGGAAGGAGGGGCAATGTGTGCTTCCTCTGTCAGTAGGGGACACAGCCAAGGCAACAGTGACATTTAGAAGTAGGGTAGAATTGTGTTGTGTCAAAGTTAGTATTTCCTTTGCACTTTCCTGTCTTGTAGATACATATCACTTTATGTGCTATTGTTTTTGGCTGAAGAGCCAGAAAATAGACCTTACGTCAGACATGCAGTGCAAGGAAACTGATGTAGCCTTTCAGTGGCGCACAGATCTTGGCTTTCACAATTAACAATGGTTGCATGTGAGGACAGCTGGACCTGGGGAGTGCATATCAGTACCTTACTGCAAGTGAGGGGAAGTGTCCCTTCCAGGACAGAAATCGACCGCTTTTGCCAAATGAAACAGCCCGCGATAAAGGAAACTGTCCTCACAAGAAGAATGACTTCATCAGGTGTTTATGCCACATACCAAATATGGTTTACCTTAATGTTCAAGAGCCAGTGCCCTTTAGTGGTTGTAGTGATTATGACAGTAGCAAAGGAATAAGTCAGGGGACCGTGGCATAGCTATATAGATAAAAATGGCTCCTTGTAAGCATGACAACTGCTCCCAGACCGTTACCATGACAATGTTCCTTAACCTTAGCAGGGATGTCATTTTAAGACATCCCTTAACCTTACTATTCTTCTACACATAAAGTGTTTCAGCCAGTTTTTCAGATTACACAAAGTCCTATTGTAATTCATGAAGCAGTCTAAAAAGACCATGTTTTACTCATGCTATATGCACATAGAATAAACGTGAGCCAAAGTGAAATTAAGCTTCACACAGCTTTTAAGCTCTGAACACAAAACTGTGCTTGAACACATCCTGCACAGACAGCGAGGAAGGACTGAACCTGCAGCTCTGCTAACGTGCAGTTGCTACATCATAAATCAGGAACAAAGAACTAATTTTGTTGCGGAATTTGAAGGACTTGTGAGAACGATTGAAAATTTCTGTCCACTTGTGTAATAGTTTGTTAAAAGCACTTTCGTACCTAATCTGATGATGGAAAACGTGTTTTCTCTCAGGGCTCTTGTCACTTGGAAAGGAAATGAAGAGAGAAAAATCCAATTATGACAGTTTTGGCAGGGATACTCCTGCATAGTGGAAAAAGCAGCATATTAGCAGCACATTAAAACATATCCGCTCTCATAACTGAAGGTGCATTAGCCGAAAGAGAGAACCGGGGAGGGCAGCGATGTGGGAGATATTGTGAATAAATAGCAATTATACTGTATATGATGGAGCATGGTGACGATTGGGGGTGCGAGGTGGGGTCTTCACCTCTAAGCCATTATGGGAGATAATTGCATCATCTGAGCTCTCTCCAGAGTGTAGCTGTGTGTGACAGAAAAACAGATAAGAGCTTATAGTAATATACACCAGCCACAGAGGAGAGGAGCAGTGAGGAGGGAGGAGAGATGGAGGAAGAAATAATTTGAAAGAATGAAGAGTAAACACATGGAAGTGATGGGCTGAGGACTGCACACACACACACACACACACACACACACACACACACACACACACACACACACACACACACACACACACACACACACACACACACACATATGCACCAACCCACATTGTGCTCAAAAACACAAAAAACAATGTGAGGGAATGGAAGACAGACTACACACACATTTAATATGTGCAGGAAAACAACACACACACACATACATATACGCTGGTCTAACCCTTCCGGCTGACCCGAGACACTGATGCTGATGAGATGCCGGAGCTGCAGACCTCAGGAGAGATGGGATGAAGGATAGGAGGAGGAGGATGGTTGCACGATAAGATGAAGAGAAAAAGAAGAGGGCAAGAAGGAAGAGGAGGGGGAGGAAGAGAACATAATAATGTTGATAAAAGGCACAGGGGGATGTCTGTGAGCAGGATTAGGAGGGAAAAAAGAGGAGATATATTCTTAACCTATAATTTACTCTGCCTCTGTCAATAAGCAATGACCACAGATGTTATTAATGAAATGGCGTGTGGTGGAGGGTGGGGGGGCGAGAAGAACGTTGCATGCAGTGAGTGCTGAGATGACAAGAGGTCCTGCCCTTTGGAACATCACACACATGAGCTTTTGAAATAATGTGATCAGTAGAGCGGCTAGTTTCCATGCTGCTGGCCACAGGGCTTTAAGGATTGAGACTTCAGAAACCCCAGGCTAACTCTGGAGCCGTGGAGACTGATGCCAAAGCTTGTAAGGTGTGAATTTACCTCAGTACTACTCTTGAGGACTTACTTCACGTTTAACAAACCTTCAATTTGTGCTTTTAAATCACCTAGATTAATGAAGCTAGTTTCAACTAAAGACGTCCTCCAAAAGAGGAAAAGATGTAATTATGTCACAATGACGGTCTTAACTTAAGTGATATATTCCTGAATCTTTTTTTCAAATAAATAAATTACCATATAATTTACATATGCTCTGTGTTTGATAATGGCTTTTCTCTGATTCCTAAATCACAGAAACACAGAATACTTGCATCTATTGTAGTTTACAACGATGAGCTAAAAGATTACGAACACTCCCAGATGAATGGAATAATAATGAATTTAGTTACATCAGCACATGTCAGGGTCTGTGGTAGTGAATGGTAAGTGATCTGTCACATCTCATAGTCAAATGTGTAGCTACTCGAAACTTTGAAAAGGACCTGGGACCTCATTTATAACTGTTCTGTACACACAAAACGGGGCCTGAATGATGCGTACGCAACTTCTCATTCAAACATTGGGAGTAATTAAAACAAACTTGAGGGGAGAATGTGCACACTTGTACGTTAACTCTTATCCATGCGTGTGAGCATTTTGGAGACGGGAGAATGACGATGCAGATGTGAGGTGATGAACTGAAGCCAGATTATTGATCCACTTCATCATGAACATTAAGCCCAACAGCGTTAGTTGTGCTCGTGCAACATAACTGTTCCATAATAACCTTCAATTGAGAAAGATATAAAACAACCTACAGCAGATAACGTTCAGATTCCATTAAACAGCAGAGTTACAGAGCTGAGTCATCAATAGTTTTTAATAATATATTAACACTGTGCGTGTATCCGTAAAGTCCGAGTATCTGTAAAATTGTTGCAGTTCAGCGAAGGTTTTTTGTCCCATGATCATGATTAATCAGCTAATATAGATTCTATATATCTGTAATCTTGGATCTTTTTGCTGAACTGAGTCCAGTATTATACACAGATCGACCCGACCGAGCCAAACCATCCCAGTACAAACACAAGGGCTCACCAATCTGGTTTATTAACCGACAGGTCTGTGTGTGGTATGAATAACACTGTATAAAATGTACCTTTCTATGTAAAGCCTCTTTTAATCATTTTAAATATATAACTCTGTGACGTTACTCTGTGATAATATTACAGCTGTCTCTGAATTTAACAATCCTGCCGTTTTGGATGAATAAAATACGCAAATTCTGACAGTGTGAAGCGATTATTTATATGTCTCCACTTGGAGTTGGATTTTTTTTCAGGCACTGTTCTTTATATCGTACTCACTCTCACTCACTGCATTTAGAAACTATAGAAACCCATTGGTCAGAAGGAAAATTTAATATTCATGAGGTGCTCTGCATTGACTATTTATGGTTGAATGTAGGTGTTTAGAGGGCGGACTTTGAGGCAGATTCATGTACACACATTTCCAGGTGGACTGTGATTTATAAAGTGAACATTGCCTTCAGGTGTGCCTTGCATTTCTGAGGTGCTCTGACCCAATCATCTTTTCATAAAGATCGAGGGCCTCATTTATAAAACAGTGCGTAGGATTCATACTCAAAGTCTGCATGGGCACAAAACATATCAGATTTATAAAACCCTGCCTACACTTTTATTAAGAATCCTATTCACTGTTTTATAAATGAGGCCCCCAATCTGAAAAGACGATCGGGTCAGAGCACGTCAGAAATGGCAAGGCTCATATGCTGCTGACATACATACCACACCTGCTGACAGTGGAAGAGAATGTGTGTCAGAACAATTCCGATCTGCAGCGACTTAGCCTCGCAGTTAACAGAATTTAAGGGATCTTCTGCCAAAGTCTTGGTGTCCATGACTGTTCTTTGTGGACGCAAAGAACAGCAGCATATTAGTTTTGGATTGATCATACTATTTTTGCTTATCACTTCGTCTATCAATCTATACCCCCCATCCTTTCAGGGTCACAAGGGGAGCTGGAGCCATTAGCCAACGCAGGGCCAACATACAGAATCAAGCAACCATTCACTCTCACATTCACACCTATGAAACTTGCAGTCAGTTTGTAGTGACATGCATAGAAGACTCAGCTCATCATCTCTTTGCTGTAGCTCCATTTAGCATACAGAGATGACAGAGGTATCAATCTTTTCAAAGTTTAAGTGAGCATATTTCCCAGTATGTTGACCTATCCCTTCAAAGATCTCTGTCTGACAGCTTGCATGCATAAAACTGACTTTGGCATATCATCTACAAAAAAGGGTTGCAAAGTTTTTAAATGTGATCTTTATGCTTGAAAACCAAAATAGATCTGAATTTGAATAGTCCTTGATGTGCATGTCTTTGGCCTTTTCTGAGCAGGAGCCCAAATCTCAGTAATCCCTGACACTGAATTGCACTGTACTGTTTGATCACCGCTGACATCCTCCTTAATGCACCTTTTCTCCCCCTTTCAGCACAGTCAAGTTCACAGCGATTCAATGTAGTATCCAAACGGGTGTGCTGTGTCATAGCATATCATGTGCCATACACTACACCAGATATGGCCCTCAGTATCCCCATTGTTCAGTCCCTTTAACTCTTGTGACTGTCAACACTCTCTCCTCTGATTAAACTACCATACTGTGTGACTTCTCAAATTAGTCTTCAGCATAGCAGAGCATTTCGAGCATCATGGAAGAGAACATTTACCCTGAGCAAGGTCTGCAAGCCACTGGAGGCATAAACCTTACTTGTGTCCTACTGTCTTTTTTAATGGTTCTCCTTCACACGTTCTGCCTCACTGAGAACTCCAATGAGGACTCCAATACAGTTCTGATACCCTAAAGGCCTCGGCTTAATAGTGTGACTCTAATGGCTTTTTCCACATAGCTGCCTGCTGCCACTGTCGCCTCATACACAATTACTTTAGCTAATGTCAAATAATTTCCTCTAAGGACACAGGTGTCAGTTGATGAAAAAATTAAAAAAATGACTACCTGTCTCTGTGTGTGTCACACTGAACCGATAAATCATAACATGAAAAAAGGGATGTTTTCCGTTATAGTGACAGTTATTACTTTGCTTCTGTTAAACTAACTAAATCTAGTGTGTGGTGGTGGATTTCTAAGTTGTGGATATAAAAACAAGTCCAAGGGGCTCAACTTCTTGCCACTTACAACTAAACTTTATTCATCAATGAAGTGGGTTATCAAATGCCTCAAATATCAATGTTTTAAATAATATTAACATAGAAGATCATAGACTATCAAGCAGTAGAACTACATCAGACAACAAAGCATACAATTAATTTATATTTAATCTCTCAACAAACTGAGATTACATACCTCCAAATCCTTACCAAACTGTGTACTACATAATATTAATAATAATAATACAAAAAATCAAAAACAACTCACTTCTTCAGATAGTTCACTGCTACCAGCCTACTACATTCATCCAATCACATGCGTATTTAAGACATTTATAACATTCCCATGATGAAAGAAATGTTGGATTAACACAACACTGCCTGAAAACACTACACTGCATCTGCAGTCATGAAAAACCTTTATACTCATCTAAGAAAGTAAAAGTAAGTGAAGGGGGCAGTCAGCACGTGACAAATAATACAATAAACACAAAGACATAGAATTTTTTTTTTTTTTAAGATTAAGATTAAGTCACCTCGCAGTTGAATGCCTCTGCCAACCAATGTAGTTAGAGTTTATATCAACATCATATCCAAGGAATTCAATAAAAATTCCATGTTGAAAAAAGTGCATGTTGTTAATTAGTGTATGAATTCTTGGGAAAACAAATGTTGAGGTTACAGGGACCTTGGCCTCTGACCAAACTCTATCCAGGTCATCTTTGAGTCTTAAATAAACCTTTGTGTTAAAGGTGAAGAAATTCCCTCAAGGCATTCTGGACATGTTGGATTCAGAAGACAAGTTCCCAGGTCACAGAGAACTTGACCTTTGACCATAGGTGTTTGTGCCACATGTAATGAAATTTTCTCTGTGCGTTCTTGATATATCACAAGACAGGAGGTCACTGTGACCTCGACCTCTGACTTAAGACCACCAAAACCTAATCAGTTCATCTTTGACTCAAATTAAAGTTTGTATCACAACCGTAGAAATTCCCTTGAGGCGGTCCTAAAATATCAAGAGAAAGAGAAAGAGAAAGAGATGAACATGGAGGCACAAAAAATGTGGAAAATAAACCAAGTAAAGGTAGCGGTAGCAGCTAATTCTATTTTTTACAAGGACAGGATTGAGGAAGGGGTTCTCCCTGGGGGGAAACATTTCAGCTAATGGTTTAATAATTCACTACATATCACAAATCAAAGCTATTTTTCTGACTCTTTTGCTGAAGCCCTATTCAACCATAAGAGCAGGAGGGGAACACAATGACAGCTCTTCCATCCATTCCATTAATGGTAATACACCTATTACTGAAAATGTTCTGTAAGGCAGGAGGCACACAAATGGATTTGATTGGCAGTATGTGATTACGCGCTCTGTAAACACTTGGAGAAGAAAACCAGGATTATGTCAATGTCCCTGAAGTCATAAGTGCATCAGGCTCTAACCCCCACCCCCACCTAAGTACCTCCAAGTAAGAATAATTTAACACAGCCTATCTTGTCTAAGCCCATGCCCTCAATTCCCGTCTGTCCACAGCTTTATTAACTTTTTTTTTTTTTATTTAAAGAACAGGTCAGACGGATGTGTGATTGTGGTTGTTGTTGACTTCTGCCTGCAACATCTGTCAGGGCCACTGAAAGCCAGCTGCATTTCTTCTACCTCTGACTGGAATACCATTTTTTGGGGCTGAGAATTACAGCAAATGCTTGAAGCTTCGTGTGATTTGCCCTGTTCTTTTGACATGCGTGGCTGTAAACTTTTGGGCATCATCTGCACAAATATAAAAGTGACTCCAGACACTACTTGGTTACCCCCGGCATTTGTTGACTTCTTGGTAGTGTTGGTATAACTTGTTAACCTGTCACATTGTCACAGGTCACTTCCAGTGTCAGAGCTGGTAATGTTAGATGAGAGATTGAATATATAACCTGAACTCTGGAGAATATCTGCACAATTGGTTCCAGACATTCTCTGGAGTTTTCCTTTCACATATGAAGAAAGTAGCAGGAGATACAACAACAGGAAAATCCTTCAGTCCATATACGAAGTGATGATATATTTAGTTCTACGTATAAAACCCTTTAAACATGCCAGTTTTGGATATTGTAGCTCCACACACTTCCATTTATTGTTGACTACACTGCTTAGACCAGAGACCACTCATGGATGACAGCAATCTGTTTTAATATTATTAGTATTGTTTATATAATTATCAGCAATCCTAAAAGGACCTGTCTTGCCATTCAACGCACCAGACAGCATGTACTTAAGAGACACGAATAACAGGCTGCCACTGCAAATTCTGCCCATATGGGCGGGTGCCAGGTATTCACACACATTTTACCCACAATTAGGATCTTTCTGCATTGCTGTCACTATTATCTATGTTGAGCACAGAGTCAGTAACCTATTATTAACCATTATGAAATGGTTACTCTGCTACTCAGTCCAGAGGCAGATCAGTTTTTAACATCAGCAGCCTGATTTGAGGCTGAGAGCGGAGGGAGAACACCCAGCATAGCAGCCAGACCGGCTTTAAGAGCCACCTGATAAGCCTCCTGTGGCATTCTTGGCTGTAAATAGTCATTAGCCAGAGTGCTGTCAAAGCCTGGCTACAGTAGTGTCACAGTCAACCCTAAATTACAGGAGTGGGGTACACAGCTGACACTGCAATCTTGCCTTGTGAAGAGCGATTCAGCAGCACATGCTACTATTATGACTTTGGGCAGACCCTACAGGAATCACGATATCTCTATAAATATACATCTTGTGTTTATTTATATACATAAAGCCTTGTTGAAGGAAACTATTATTGTCCATAAATTGCCAACATCCGCTGGGAATAACTCTGTTTATGTGACCCCTAGACAAAACAATATAGATAACCATGCGTGTTTTACCATCTACAAGAGATTTCTATCAGTACTTGCAGGCATCTTTCCAGGCATCAATCACTCATGTGGGAAAAGATCAACGCCCACATACAATCACTCTGCCTATGTGGGCAGGCTGGTTATGCTCTTCGTTCTTAGAGAGGAAGGACAGTGAACTGGGAAACATAGAGAAAGATGAAGTCAGAAAGTATGTGTGTCTGTGCCTTTAAGAGTCCCTAGGCCAGGGCTGAACGTTGGGAAAGTCACCCAGTGAATTTCTCATGACCCCTGAGAGGAGGCCTTCTTCCTTCTGGATCCATGGATGGAGATGGGACGTCCCAAAAAAAAAAAAAAAACAGGAACGGGGCATCCACCATATCGCAGCAACAGCACATGTGACAGCGTTGTTCTTACAGTCACTGAGAGAATCACTCACAATTTGTTATTATAATGCAATGACAAACACCAACTACACACCCACATATCTCAAAGCAACATGTCACACTTCATACATAACCACAAATGTCTCATTCCCACAGTTTATCCCACATTGAGACTAAAAATATGAATGTGTATATATATTTAAAAATGGTAAGTCAGTGAATGTGGGGCAGGAGTGGCAATCCGTCAAACCTCTGATGGTCTGAAAATGGTCTTTAGAGGTCAGCAGCCTTTAGAAATGCAGCTAATACTTCAGTGCTCCACATTCATTAATCACAGCATTAATCCTGTGAAAGTGACTTTAATTAAAGTAATATAATTAGATTAAGGTGTTTACATGACCCCAGGCTTAATTGCAGTATTTTTAGAATTAGACTCAAGTATCGATGCTCATACTGTATGTGTCAGAGCCCTAGCTTAAAGGGGCTGCAAAACATTTATTGTAAAAAAAAATTCAAACAACTGCAATGAATGGGATGCAGAATGAATAAAACAAGATGCAAAGCATTCAGAAATACATTACAACTACAAAGACATGAAAACTACTATTAAGTGACAAAAATGACAACAAAGAGATGTTGTTAGCAAATGAAAATGTGTGATGTGAGATTATGGGCCAATAACATAAAGACAAAAGCCTGAGGTTTCCCAGGATATTAGAGAAAAAGACTGAAATAAAGAAGCTCTGGTTAGACTTTCCATTTCTGTATGACGTGTCCTGCACAGGGATGGCTCTCTCTTTATCCATCAGTGAGCGGTGCAACCTGAACTAATCTCCCTTCAGGTTCTTGTTCTCCTGGGTCTTGTACAGAGCGCCAGTGGGTGTAAATACATAGGATTACAAGAGGCACTGGCACACTTACACAGCGCAGACTGACGATTGGACGGCAAACTGCCTCGTTGGGTCGAGAAAAAGTGCACTGTTGTGTTTCTGTGTCATTACGTATGTACCAATAAATCCCTCAATCTCCTTCGTCAAATCAAAATTGCACCAGTTGCTGGGGACACGTACATGAAGACTGTGGGCTTCAAACTGCTGTAATCCCGGCTCAAGGAGGAAAGGGGCTTTGCTGCACATCCATTTAGTATTATTCTAAGAAATAGGCAATTAGAGATAAGGCCATACATAGTTGTACGTTGGATGAACTGCATTCCATGACTCTCCCTTTGACACTCTCAGGGGACATGTAGTATATTTTGGGACGAAGTGTCGTCAGGGTGACAATAGGGAGTGGAAGAGGACACAAAACCCATGTTGACATAGGATACTTTCAGACATGCACTGGTTTCTCCAGAGGAGGTGAATGTGTGAACGCAAATGTCAGAGTCAGACGCTCCGCAGTGTCTAAGGTCTTTCTTTGCCTGGCCTCCTGGTATAATGTCCGTAGAAAGCCAGGAGAGTGTGGAGTTGTGAACACAGCAGGGGATCCTCACTGGAGATTCACCACGAGCTACTGGGAGGGATTGATGACGCTTCTTACACGTGACAGACGCAAAAAAAAGAAAACTAATATCTTCCGGTGAAAAAGCGGTGTCATACACGTAGAAGACCCCGACGAGGATGTCAAGGGAGTTTGTGGTGATAAGGGCTGACGGTGGTGTCGGGGTGATGTAAACAAAAACATGTGATCTTCGCAGCGGATTTAATGCGTCACTTCCTGTCTCTGTCTGCCTCTTGCCTGATTCACATTGAGGTTTTGTTGCTGCTGTAAACGCGTGTGTGTAGAGAACCTCCCGCTGTGTTGCGCATGTGTGAAAGACAAACTGCGGGTAAACTCCGTAGCCAATTCTCCGGACATTACCCGGTCATGTCTGAAAACAACTATATTGTCATATAAAGATAAAATGTGTATGCCAGGCTTTAAGACATGGTATGTTTTAATGGGTGCAAGGGTTAAGTGGCCATGTGTTAAGAATAACACATATGGCTCAAATTAATTCTTGTAACCTTCTCACTTACTACTCTAAACCACAGTTGACATTGAAAATCAGCCGTGGTAGCTACACTACCCCCACCATCCCAATGGATCCTTTGAAGCTTGTATGGATTGACCTTGTTAAATAAGTAAAGTCCACTGTGGGGACCCACCTGGAAAACAAATGAAGATGTTCTTTTGCCAGATGTTGTGTCCAGAGCGGAACAGTGATTGTGCAACTGTTGGTTACGATAAGATAAAGCATCGCTTATGTGTTGCTGCCATGAACTGTCCTATGATACGGGCTTCAAGAGTACCACATGTGCTCATGCAAATGCATTCGCAAATCACACACACACACACACACACTTTACACCAGCTGACATTCATTTTCTGAGGACATACCTTAGACTAGCCTTAACCTAACCTCAAAACATACCTTAAATTGTAATTATTTATATTGGGGACTTGCCTTTTGTCCCCCTAAGGAAGAAACTATTCATAATATGACTTCATAAATAAACAGACTGACAGTTTAAATGTCCTCACTTTCCAAAAATGTCCTCACTCTGTATGGGGTCTATGCTTCAAATGGTCCTCAAAAAGATATAAGTACAGAAACACACACACACAGTAAAACACAGTGCTATTTCCAGGAATAAAAAACACCTTTTTCTTTGCAAACATTCAATCATCTAAAATAGTCTGAGTGCGGATCGTCCACATTTCAACGTGAGGGGACCAAGTGTCAATGCAATCTCACAAACATTTAGAGCATTGCTGGCAAACTTACCAGCTTCCTAACGATTTACTGTTTGAGTCTGCACAGCCTATTTTTTTTGTTCAGATCATGGTGTCCAGATAACAGCAACCAGAGCGCCTGTATCTGACATTTCCCTGAAATAAAGCTAAAATATAGACAATATCGTCTTACACAAACATCACTGACAAAAGGGAAATAAAGGTCATTCACCCTGAATGGGATTTTTGTGTTAACCTGCCTGAAAACTAAATTAAGGAGGGCAAAGTAATTTAACTAATTCGAACACTGTTGAACTTAGGCTAATGTAATGTTATTATCTGGTCCGAACACAACTTTACTGAGACAATCGTTATGAGTTCATGCGATTGTGAAGCATTGTGAGCTTCAAAAGAAAAACAGGGCTGTGAGCACACACAGACATTTAGTGTTAAATTCAATTCAGACAAGCAACAATGAATCAAACAAAGGTTCAAATTAAAGTTCACTGATTGGCAAAATCTGAATTAGATCTCACAATGTGTATGTTCAGCTGCTCTGGCTTGTGGTCATACTATTACAACACAGTACACGTTTCAGGTCTTGGTTTTACACTATTTGTTTGATCTATTATGTTTAATCTGCTGCTTGTTCATTTCTTCTGTCCAAACCTCAAAATAGGTTTTATGTAAGACAAGGAAAAACAGCAATTTGTAAAACTTTTGTATCTTAACTAACAAAATTATCTAAAATATAAAATGGTTGACAGTCAAATTTTTGTCAGATAAATTGTTGTAGTTCTCACGTTGCACATATGTGATGATGACTTTGTTGCCAAAACTCTGCTCATATACAGAATCAGCAGATGAATGAGCCAAACAGTAAACAGTGCAGCTCTTAATTTTCAAACTCCTCCATGTGCAGACCACAATCCCTCATCGATCTGTGCTGAAACAGCAGTGTGACAGCTTCCTGCACTGTTCTGAGACCCCAAATTTCAAATGATGCCTTTGTCGTGTTCTTGGGACGCCATTTGCTCCCTTCCTGCTCCAACTACATCAGGGACTGGAGGAGTGCACGGCTTTTCCTGTCGCCACAGGCCGCAATTCATGAGCACTTCCTCTCTGTGTCTCGACCACTCCGTGTTTTCAGGACACACCTGCAGGGTGACTGATAGTGAGAAGGCCGAGGTCAAGGTCGGCTGCTGTGCTTGTATTGTCCAGTTGTGCCGTGAATCAAAGCCTGTTGTTAAAACTCAAGATGAGTCACTGGGGGACGTTATTACCAATCACTGCTTGAAATGTCTTTGAGGTGTTGAACTCATGTAATGTCCGCACAGGGGTCTGGGTGGTAAATGGCAGCCTTTCTCAGGTAAAACCCTTCCCTCAGGGTGTAACAAGCCCGTCTGAGATTGCCTGTGTCAGCGCAAGTGATTGTTTTGGCAACAGCGGTGAAGAGCACACATGGGCTTTGAGCAACCCAGAGTGAATGTAGGTCAAATGTGAAGCTCCTGCTTGTTCTGGTGTCTCACGAACCAAACAGAATACACACTCACCTGTAGTAGACGGAGTAACCTTAATGGATATCTCCTGTTTTTAGGAGAGCCAGAGGGTTTTGCAGAGAAGTTAAAGGCCATTTAAAGTAGCATTTGCTTGTTACAAAAATATAGTTTCTGGTGAGAGCTGAGTTGGTACAAAAGGAACATTAATTCACCTCCAGATGAATATAAACATGCAGTAACCATATGTTGCTGTTGAAGGACACCTAATGATTTTCAGTGCAATCAGAAACATGCAATTGCTCCACCTCCATCCGTGCAGTCTGGTGGAGACTAAATGTTGCTTTAGTTTTCTAGTTTTATCTACCTCCTGCGAAATCAGCTATCTTCCTGAAAATCTTATCAATATTCTCCTGTGTGAGTGTAAAACGATGCTTTGCGTCTGCACGGCTCTTGTTGAGAGTTTTACCTGAATGAATCATTTAGAACTTGTCATTTCTTAAAACATTTTTGCAGGAGCCCTTGTGCGGCTGAAGCGTGCCCCAATTTCAGAATCAAAAGAGACGGCGGGGGAAAGTAGGCTGCGTGTACTGTACAGCTATCAGTGAAAGTAGGAGTTTAATACATTGCTCGAGAGAGTGAAGGCTGAGCCAATGTTGCGGCAGATATAAAGGGATTATTTGTCCCTGGAAGACATAATCATGTGTAACACTTGTTTCAAATCCTGTGAAAAACAAACAGGTGTTTTAGCTTTAAATCCACCCCTCCATCCTCTGGCACACATACAGAGGCTAACGAGAGAGAGACCCCATACACTTCCTCATTAATTATTAGCATATGATTATGACCAATATTGTATACGTGTCACATACTGAAGAAGAATGGAGATATTTTTAACATCATGCTCTAAAAAGATACAAGTATTGCCTTGATTTGTTCATAAACTGGATGACAATGTGATTTTAGTGTTGGATGAATGTCACCTTGAATCGTTTGCCTGATTTTATTTACAAGATATTAGCATGACTTGGAAAATATCTGAACTTTAAGGGAGGGCTACGTCACGAGTACGGTGTTCCGGGGAAACACATGAAAACCCACTTGTGAATGAATGAGTGAAAATCAGCTGCTCACTCACCTGAGAGCCCGCACAGGAAGGTGAAGGAGAGCAAAGGAAGTTTCCTGGAAGTAGCACAGACCTCCATGGCTGATGGGTCCACTTCTCAGCGGGTGAATGCCCTTCACTCGGCTGTATGTCTTTATATATGTAAAGATATATATATATATATATATGTATAGATATATATGAGCTTTTTGGCCAAAGCTCGTCCAGGTCTGTCAGCTGGTCTCGCTTCAGGTCTCCAGCAGAGACGTTACAGGTGAGGGACACGTCAGGTGAGAAGAGCCGGTTTAGTGCTCAGTGGTTCACCGCCTCCGACACCGAGGACCCTCCGTGACTCCTCTTCTCCTCCTCTTCACACCAGCGGCATGCGCGACTCCCGCTCATCGACAACTCTGAGCGGTCATACTCAGTCCTCTCCAGAGAGAGAGAGGGGGGGGGGGGGGGGGGTAGGAGAGAGAGGAGAGAGAGAGGGAGAGGAGGGAGAGAGAGAGAGAGAGAGAGAGAGAGAGAGAGAGAGAGAGCGAGAGAGAGAGAGAGAGAGAGAGAGAGAGAGCAGTGTCGCCTCAGCGAGCTGGCGTCATTTAACTCAATATAGGCGACATCTTCCGGTTATTGGCTTAAATAAATATAACCCTCTAACGTGCGGATCCGCTATGAATGAATGCGTTTCATGACAGCGTTTCTCTTATTTTGAAAGGCAGACATCCGCGGTTTCATTCGTGAATGCCGGATTTTTGCACCTGTTCGCGGACTCGCAGGTGCAAAAAAAAAGAGAGAAAAAAACTAACCTACTTTCCCCCGAAGAATTTCCTACTTTTTTAATATTTACATATTTTTATCGAGAGACATTTTCAAAGATTATTCTTTTAAAATGTGATCTTTCTCAATGTTGCTCTCATGTTTGACATACATGTAAAGGAAAGCATGAATAAAACTTGTACAGTACCTACAAATAATAACAAAGTAGTAAAATTAAATAGAAAAAATTAAGAAATAGATATATCGATAGAGGCACCTATGGTTATTTAGGGTAGATTTGAGTTAGGACAAACTGTATATTTAAAGGCAATGTATTCACTTCACATCACAATTTAAAGAAAAATAAATGTCATTAATTGAAACAGGCAGGTTTAATGACACTATACTGTATCCACCTAACCCAATCTGAAAGAATTTCAGATGTACTTATGAATACATTTGATTTGCTTTAATTTCACTTTATTGTCAGAATCCTCTCTAAAGTTTGTAGTTGGTCAAAACACATCAAAAGGCAGATTCTCAACAACACAAGACGTGTCACAAAATAACTATAAACTATAACTATAAAAATGATAAACATATACAGCCAATGGGTCTGGATCAGGAGGAAAGACCCCATGGGCCCCACATGTTGGGGACACACACCCAGGTCTCTCTCTCTCTCTCTCTCTCTCTCTCTCTCTCTCTCTCTCTCTCTCTCTCTCTCTCTCTCTATCTCTCTCTATCTCTCCCTCCCCTCTGTTCCATCCACCTTTCCTCTCTTTCCTATTTCACCCGGTCGAGGCCGCCCACATTGAAATTGTTTCAGCCATTAAAAGTTTTTATTCTATCCACAGTCACCAAAAGGTTTCCTCGTTGTGGGAACTGTTGGGATTCGCTATCATCTTGTAAGGTCTTGACCATACTATGTATTATGGGATAATGTATGTTGCACTATACAATTAAAAATGAATTGAATTTTCTAACACAACAAAAAACCCAAACACACGTCGAGTAGCAGATTTTAAAGACAAATCTCAAATATCACCACAGAAAGAGAGAGAAAGAATTCATTATAAAATCACTTCCTCGAGTCTTCAAGCTGACAAGTCTCATTAATGCCCCGATACGACCAGCCAGACGTGCTCGTGTGCAACTCGCCCATTTCAAATACCCCATGGCTCGAGCCTTTTCCCAACGATCAGCCCATTTTCAAAGCTCCATCCTTTTCCCGACTCTCCCCCTGCAAATCTGCAGCTCCTGTTCCATCATGTGTGAAAAGGTGTGGGTCTGAAAGCAGTGGAACAGACTGGACTCAGCTTGACGTGAATTCCCAAGGTGAGCTCACCCTCTGATGTAAAAATATGGAGTGACCTGTGCTCTCCGAGGTGGCCAGACCCCTTTATTTCATTTTTCTAAGGTTGCCCAGTTGCCTCAGCAACAACGGTGAGGCTAATGCAGCAGGACTGCTCAATTATGAGAGGTGAACAGGGGTTATTTCTCTGATTAAATCCAAAGAAGCAGGGTCCGATCCCCCTGGGGATGAGATTTTGTTGTGTTGTTGTAAATTTCATCTCGGCCCCCAGCTGAAGTCTATAGAATTCAGACGAGAAGAGCTGTCAAAACAGGGCTCTTTTTATTATTGCTGCAAACATGAATGTGAGCAAGGCATGGAGGCGAATACTGGATTCTAATCCAAAGCAACTAAATGCCGTCTAGTCAAATGGTGAGCACATGTGACTCCTGGAGGGCAAACATATTTCTTGCATCATCCAATTTATCAAATCAAATGAAATCCACCAGGTAAGTGCCAAGTGTTAACATAGTATATATGACACATGTGGTTATAATGTAATAAATGAATGACTGCTTCATATATAATACAAATACCAGTACATTACTCCAGATGTAATATGATACCAGGTGTACGCCCAGATATAAATGGTCTAAATGTAATTTTCTAGTCTTGAAGTGCTTTACAGTACAGTTTTTACATTCACCCATTCACACACATTCATCTATGAGAAGGCTATTTGGGGTTTGGTTTCTTGCCAAAGGACACTTCAGCATAGAGATACAACCACTTTAACCCCTGAGCCGCAGCTGCCCATATAATACAGAAGATCTACTATAACTGTGTACACAAATACTTCCACATACGCAAATATGGCACATTGTGAGCGGGAAGATTCATTATGAACCCATGTGTCATAAATAGTTAATATTTACAAAGGGGCCGGATGCAGTCAACACATTACTATACATGTTTGGAGCTTGTTTGATGGATTATTTCCAGTGAAAGTCATTGAGGAAAAATACCACAGGCTACATTAATGTTCCAAAGGTCTTAAGTACACTGCATGAAAATGTAACCGTGATCAGATTATCTCAGACTATACACTGCAGAGTGAAATCTACACAAACCTAAATAAAAGTCTCATTGGCTTATAGCACTTGTCATCACTGCCCTAGATACTGTAGATGTGGTATAAAGTCAGGGCACCTGCTTACTGATCAAAGACCTGTCCTCTGTGTGTCTTTACATCACATCCACACACACACACACACATACAGAGAGAGAGAGAGGGGGGGGGGGGGGGCGGGGCAAAGGACAAATCAAATCAATGGATTTATAGTAGAATATGTTCACAGCTTGTGACGGGATTTATTTTTAAAGGACTCACCTCCACACTTAAAAAAAAAAGATAAAGTACATTTTCAGCTTTAATTTACAGTTTTTCACAATTGTTAACACACGTTTTTCAAAACAATAACGGCTTTCTCAAAACTGCACACAGAAAACTCAAAACCTCACACACAAAATCCTAAACCTGACACTCCCTTTGCAAGATGACTCTTTGCCATCAAAATGGAACTCGTGTTTTCATTTGGTACACACAGCCATATTTTCAAATGACACACACATACCAATTATTGAGTACACACAACTAAGCATTTGCTTGCACACTTCTAAGCATTTACAGCACACTGAAGTGCAAAATTGAAAACACAACCATCGAAATGGAACACACCATATGAATGACAATGACTCTGGAGAATTAGCCATTTCTCCTTTTGTAAACTGTCTCAGTGTAGGCCTACTTTTTTCATAGTCAAACATAAAACAGCACACAAATATGCAGCAAAAAAAGGTTTATTTCAGTACACACAGAGAACAGTACAGTACTGACACAGACAGCCTGAGAATGCAAGTTACAGTATGGACACAGAGAGGTCAACACAGTGGGCTACAGTGAGACACTGTAGAGAAGGAACAATATTGGATTACAGGTAAAATACATGCATGTGTCAGTGCTGAATGTTTGGTACTAACAAGCACAAACTCTCTCCGTAACTCCTTGATGCGTCTGTGTTCCGTTCGAAAGGGACCCTGTACACTTGTTTCATCCACATGGCATTCCTATGAAGAATACGGTCTAATGTAGAGAGGCTGACATGGTCAGCCAGGATCCTTGTTTTTATTTGTCTGAGTGTGATAGCGTTGTTCTCACAAACCATATCTACAATTTCAGTCTCCTGTTGGGCTGTGAAAATGCGTGTTCTTCCTCCACGGTGTGGTTCTCTTTCAGTCCTGCAAAATATAAATACTGTGAGCACACTGTATTCTATTCTATTCCATTGTTCATCAAACAAAACAGATGCTGAAGGCACTTTTATGCTGCAGTCCTGATTGCAAATTGCTCAACAGACCTGAATGTTTAGAGATTTGAGTATTTGTGTGTTGTAGGTTGATGCTTTGAGATTTTACTTGAGAAGTGTGTGCAACAACTGAACATTGTGTGTAGTGTTTTGACAACAAGGTGATGTGTAATTGAAATCAGAGTGTAAAGAAGGAAAGTCAGAGTCTAATGAGATAAGGGAGTGTGAAGTAGTTCCAAATTGGGTCAAGCTATTGGTACATGAAGTGCAAGTTGTGCAAATTGTGCCGAAATTTTTGCTTTTTGTGTGTTAACAACTGTGAAAAACTGTAATATGTTCTGCAAACTTAAAAATTAAAATGTATTTCTGAAAAGTAAATCCTGTTGTTTCATGCAAGTTGTACAGCATGAATGAAAAGCCTATTACACAGCACAACGCAAATATAAAATATACAAGAGCAGAGCACAATGAAATATTGATTCACACTATGTGAATGTAATGTATTTCACTGACTCATTTTGCACCTACAATGTAAATATAACAGGGAATGGAAAAATGTAACATTAATTATTAACTAACAAAGGGCAGAACACAATGCTTTTGGTTCTGTCTGTTGTAGCGTCACTTTGTGTAAACTGTTCAATCTAAAAATAGCTGATTTTGTTAGCTTACAATAATGTCTAATACTTTAAGTTAAATACTTTTTGATGAGGTCAGTGAAGAAGTAGCTAATATCTGTTCCAGCTCCAAAGGCTAATTTCCAAAAGGTCAGTGGCATCGTGTCCTTGTGTCCATCACACACATGCACAGTGTCAGTTGACCCATTCAAACGATTTATCGTTTATCCTATGTTCATGTCTTTCATATCGCTTTCGGGTACAGATTTTATTTCTCTGTGACAGCAAGGTACAGTCAACAGTTGACGGCCCATGTAGGGATTTTCCACAGTGGCTGTCTATGGCCACCTCCTGGCCACCTGGGTGAATGACATCCTACATCTAAATTCATTCTCACTGCCGTGGCTCTCTCTGTTAATAGGTTTTTGGTAGTTTTTCTTTTCTCTTGTTGAGCAAGGACAGAGGAGGATGCTAAGCCCTATGAGACAAATTGTTTGGCTATACAAATTTGAGTGAATGATTGACTATTAAGGACACATGACAAGACTTAGAACCATTTCTGATAATCTACATGCACATGAGCCATAAAACAGCGGGATACAGTATTACTCCAATGTACCCCAGAAAAAAAACAATTATATACAATCTAATTTCCACTGTGTGGCATATGTCAGTGAGTGCCCCATTTATTGTTTTTTGAACATGTAAACATACAAGACGGTGACTTCAAAACATCACATACAAGACATTGTGTCAACCAATAAATTAGAAAATATTATATTCATCTTAATATGCTGTATACCCAAACAAATGAACACTGTAATCTGCAAAAGCCGGAATGCTCAAGAACATTAATAATCTTAAATATATATTTTAGATATAGAAGGTAGTTTTTATATACATTGATTCATCGTGGACGTCTCCATCGTTTGATTTTTCTCCAGTCTTTCCTGGCACATTGCACATCATCTCTGGAATCATGTTCGTAAAGAACTCAGTTTGATTATTGGTTAAATGTGAGTTAACCTCTGCAGCTTATAGTCAGAACCTGACCTGAAGTCATAGGCTTGATTTACACTTGCACACAAGCAGATTATCACAAAACCCCTGCACATTCTGTAAGAATGGTGTATTTGAAACACCAGTATCTGAGAGGAGCTGGTAACTGGTTAACACAGCTTTGTACTGACACACAAATCCATGAGTGCAGCTAGAGATGCTCCACAGTACTGGCTCCGAATACATATTGTCTAATGGTATATTTACGATCCAGTGTGTTATTAGTGATCCTTAGCAGAAGAAACAATTAATGATGTCCTTTCTGTTCAGGCAGTATTTGATCATCTTAAGCAAAGTGATTGTGTGCAACAGACTTTGCTTGTGCTGGAGCAAAAACTACAAACATATTCAAGTATTTGAATGTGCATTAGATCATTGGAAGATCATGCAACAGGGTTAGTAAGACACATCAAAATAACCAAGACAGCTTAAATGTGGTCCTTCTGCCGTGACTTTTTTTTAACATCTGGTTGAGGGCAGGAAATAGAATTAAATGAAGTGCAGGGAGCCAATGAGGCCAGCTGACATTCAAACAGCAGGAAGTGGTTAAGACGCTGTGATTTAAATCTCGTCTTTTTTACAGTAACTGACACTGGCGGTCATTTTCCATTTGGATTCGGACATAACAAGTTGAGACTAAAGTGACGTGTGTTGTTCCATCTGCTGAGCTGAAACAGAGTGAAAAGCATGATGCTGCAGCGTGCGTCTGATGTTCACACTGCTGGGTAAACATATTCACACTGGCCAATACAAATTTGTTACCCTTTGTCCCTATTTTGCATAGAAGCATCTTCTAGCTGCAGCCCAGTTACACTTGCAAAAAAAACAAAAGACGTAAATAAACCATTATACGTAGATGCTTTGTGAATTCAGGTCCAGATTTCAACAGTCAAAGTAAAGGCAGTTGAAGAATAAATCCACGCTATGGTCCCCTGGCTGCCTCGTTTGCTACATCCTACTGAGGTAGACAGATGCATACTGCAATAGTCACCTTGCCAACCCCCCCCCTGCTCCCTGATGAAGCAATGTTTATTGACACTCAACAAGCAGCAAAAACATTTGTAGTGCACATTAGCAGAAAATATTAAGTACATACTTCAACAGTTAACCTACTGTTCCCGTGTTTCCACACAACACATCTGACATATTGTGCACTGTCATTCTTTTTAGAATTAATAAGAAAGAAAGAAAAGTCAGCTCAAAAGAAACAGCAAAAATATGCCAGAATCCTGCACACATCCATGCTGTGTAACAGAGGTGGTCACCGTTCATGTTGCCTCGCTGGCTGTTATACTTATTAAATAAATCTTCAGTGTGTACAAGTCATAAGCACTGTCGTGGTGAGTAGTTATGATGATTCTCTGTTGTTGTATTTCAAGGGATAACCCACAGCGGTTTCGAGGCACTCCACCAGGGACCCTGCTGAGAGGAAGTCCAGCTCCACCTCAATGAATTTTATGTAAATAGAAAAACGCTGCGACAAGTCGTTGCCTCCCGCGTCCCAACTCGTGACAACGCCGCGGCAGTTCTCCTGCAGGAAATGCGTCATGGCGGAGGGTTCACCGTGGACGTGGTGTTTGGCAGAACCCTGAAAGTGCTGGAAGAGACCCTGCTGTAGGGTCCTATCCTCAGCTATGCCCAAGTAGCAGTAAGTGACTTTAGCCCCAGTCCTGTCACCCTGCCCTGCTCCCTCTCCATCAGCCTGACTCAGAGCCCAGCTTTCCGATTCGCACTGGGGTAAGCTGTGGTCTTCGCTGTCACCCTGGGGAGAGGCCAGACCGGTGTCGCTGGAGGAAGACACTGCCACATAGCCGATAGCGTAGAGTCCGTATGCCTTAGGGATGTCCCCAGGAAGGAGGTAGTGCCATGTGCATTTGCTGCCACCTGCTGCCCTGGACTGGGACACAGGGATCCAGTCCACCTCCATGTGCAGCTCCAGGCAGCGTGCCTCGCTGATGGTGATGTCCAGAAACTTATAGTAGACATTCTTCCAGTTCATCTTTTGAACTTTGGTCATGATTATACGGCCCTCAGGCTTTTCTGGGTTGAAGTATTCGCGAAGCCTCTTGCCCAGTGGCACTTGCGAGCTGATTTCAGCATAGTGATAGCGCACGTCCTCACGCCAGCGCGTGTTGTAGCCCACGCCAAAGATGGCCAGTTTGTTGGAGAGGTGCAGCCGTGAGAACTCAGTCCATGTTTGGAAGTGCTCCCATTTCAGCTCCACTGATTCAAGGATACGCATCACAGTCTGCATCATGCCCCTTTTTCTGCAGAGAACCAAAATGCAGTGAGAAAGTGTCGTACAAGTGGCAGACATACTAGCCTGGATTGGAGAGCTACTGATGGTAAGAACTCACTTTTATATAAACAGCAGCTTTAATAAATATTTACGCACCAACATCTATACAGATGACAACTAATGTAAAAAATAATATCAAATAAGCTGTACATGATCATTTCTTATTTTGAATATATATATAGGTACAGTATATTGGAGCTTAATTCTCAATTTAAACAAGAAAACATAACCAGACTAATAGAGATTCCTTTAAACCCTGACTTGACTTCTCAGGCTTTGGCGACTCCAAGTGGAAGTATCAAGAAAAGACAGTGTGGCAGACAGAAGTGCACACACATTTGAGAATGTTAACCAAATTTTTGTTACTGTACTTTTACACTGTATATTTACGGGCTAAGGCCATATTTATCTTGCCCTGATCGGTTCATCTCTATCAAAGTGATCCCATTCAGAGAAATGTCAAACTAGCTGCACGGTACAGTGTAATGTGTATGAGAAGGTGAAGTGAACTTACAACACAAAGCTTTTTTATCAAACATGCTCAGTTTACAGAAGCACAGTGAAGTCAGCCTTTGTTCTCGGTGACTTACTGGGTTTGCTCTGACAGCTCTGCTTGAATCTGCAGAGCTCTGTTTTTAGGCACCTGGATTTCGTCTGAGGGGGAATAAAACAAGTACAAATCTTAGCTTAAATGCACCATCCCTTCAGCTATCTGGCCGCTGCTCGATGACACACTCACCAGTCTCCATGTCTCCCTCCTGGAAAGCCGAGTCCAGCACCTGGTTGCACCAGTCCTCCTGGGAGAAGTCTTCCAGGGTGCTGCCATCAGACTCCATCTCCTGATAGAGGCCGCTGCTGTTGATCAGCACCGGAGCACAGCTCTGGGAGTCCCAGCCTCCCTGACCAAACACTTTCTCCAGCTGCTCAATAGTGTAGCTGCTCTTCCTTTTACCGATGCCATGCTCCTTCACACGGCTGTAACAGCGGCGCAGTGTCTGTTTGTGATGGGAGGATAAGTCAGTGACTTCAGGCTGCTCATAAGGAGTGAAAACAAACAATTATTACTCGGCTGTTTCATTTGGATGGTTCTACACTGTGGTGACTCAGAGGCACAAAGACGAGATATATTGCTGTAAACCTTTATAGCCAAGTCGACCGATATTTTCAGTTTGAATAGCAATTGATTCTCTGGCTGCAGGCTACAATGCGTTTTGAGCTGGGATCAACAAATCTGAAAATGTCCTGCATGTGCTGAGCAATACTTTTAATCTGAAAACGCTGACAGTGCTTTTTGTGATTAGCGTCAATTAGCAAAGGTTGACTCTGGCACAGTTTTATATTTTCTGCAGTTTTTGTTGAGACGTCTGAAACACTGCAACAACATTTTATCACATGTAAAAAGGATCAATTAAAACAAATCATCAAGAGTTATGTTAAATACTCTGCTTGTTAAAATAACAATTACTAAATGTATTGCTATTTCAATCATAATTACAAAGGAGACTTGAGGAGCTCATTTAAAAATGCTAAAAGAAAAATCAGATAAATGAGAATGTATTTAAATACCCAAGGTGCAACAAAACAAAGGAGGAGAAAAACACAAAACAATATAACTGTGCCCGAGGCTTACAATTCAGAGTTCAAATAACCAAAACATATTAAAAAGTACAGGAGAAAAAAAATCCCAATTTAAATGATAAACTAAGAGAAAGTGCTTCAAATTGCAACTTCAAGAGTAAATAGCCTCAGAGAAAGTAGTTTAAAGGGCTCAGATATGAAAGGGAGATCTCTAAACCGTCTCCCAAAGGACACTCCTTCAAAGAGAGGAGCAGCTGGGTGAGATTCATCCCTTACCACTAATTCAGGAGAGCGAGGGGAAGGAGCCGCCGGGAACTTTCAACTACTTTGTCTGATATAGTTGTTTATATGGTGGTCAGTGATAGAGAGAGAATAAAACAAAAGATTATGACCACTTCTTCCTGTTCTTCCTTCTCTTAAGGCTCGCATGTTCACCTTTCCTTGAAGGCTATGATCATCTCTCTAGTTTTCTTATCTACCTGTTATATATTTGACAAGTTAAATAATTTGTTAGCAGCTCTGTCTGCTGTCCATCATTGAACAATCCAGAACCGATGAGCAGGTAAATATGGAGTGTCTAACTGCACATACTGTACATCACGATGCACAGTGAGGCTCAAACATTCAGGTGTAAGAACAAGAGGCAATTACACTTTTGAGATGCTAAGTCTGACTATTGCATTCCTAAATGTCTATAGGCTTATGTGTAATTTGATCGTATAATCAGATCTGCATTACACACTTATTATTTCATATTTAAATTCTTTCATACTCTGTGGTGGAATTCAAATTTTGAAGAACATAATTTCAGGTTGATAAAGACTGATGCGAAACAACCTGCCATGGTGTGCCCTACCTTTACCCCAATGTAAACTGGGATTGGCTCAAGCTGTATGTATGCATGTATATATGTATGGATGGATATTGGAATCCAATGCAATGGTGTCAAATTCAGGGATATGTCATATGAATATAGAGCACTGAGAGTTTAGCCGTTTTCAGACATGCCCTGCGGGTAAAAATCCGGATAATTGGCTACAAAGTTTACCCAAATTTGTCTTTCACACATGCACAGCAAAACGGGAGGTTCTCTGCACAGACACATTTACAACAGCATCAAATCCTCCACGTTATTCAGGTGAGAGGTGGAGCAGCCGGGTGCAGCAGGCAGAGGCAGGAAGTGACGCATTAACTCGACTGCAGAGAGCATATGATTTTCTTTAGATTAATTCAGTGTCAGCTCTTATCACCACATCTTAACATCTTAGTTGGTGTCCTCTATGTGTATGACTACACCTTTTCACGGAGATATTTTTGTTGTCTTTTTGTCTTTTTCATTTTTGCATCAGGTTTTAAGTTTCTTCAACCTCCTCGCTGGCAGTGAGTCTATCTGGCGCTTCCCCTGCTGGATGTCTACTGTCTTTATACTAGGGGGCCATGGCAGAGAAAGTCAGTAGAAACTGCAGAGCATCTCACTCAGACATTTGCATTCACACCTCCTGAGAAAATACGGAGTCTCTTCGGAGTTCAGTGCATGTCCGACAGCTTTCTGACAATGAATGCTAACACTGTGTTTAATAACTTATCTGTTTGTTATATGTAGAAAGGTGTGTGAACAGATGAATGCCTGAATTATTCAATCAAAACTTTAGAGTCAAAGGTTTGATTACGTACTAACACTGCCAACTCTTTCTGAGCGAACGAGTCTCGTGATTTGAATAACACTAATTTTACATCCTTTTGATTCATAAACCCACTGCTGATGTCCACTGAGTGATCATCATATGGACACATCTCAGCTGAATACAAATAAAAGACAATCCAATGTATTTTGTACAATGTAGAGCCACTGTTTGGTGCCATAGGAAATGTGAGGTGCTGCAACAAATTCACATTTTTTTGTTCCTGATGTGGGAGCTTATTAGGAGGCTAGAGTTTTGCATCGTGGGTTGTCAGCGTGTCTAAGCTGCACATGTATGTCTGATGTCTGGTCAGCTGCTGGAGATGAGAACATGTGAGCTGGTGTATTGAAGTGAACACGTCCTGCTCCTGTTTGTCTACAACCTGCACGGCAGCAGCTGCTAGCCCCTGCAGCTACAGAGCTACAGGTCCAGGTGAAAGCTGGGGGGGGGGGGGGGATTCAGCCCCTCCAGCCATTGCTGTGTCCTCCTAACCTCATTTACCTTCATCCTCTCCCTGCACTGGGACGGGGTCCTCTCGTATCCCAGCTCAGACAGGGCTCTGGACACCCGCTCGTACATGGCCGGACCGGGGGCCTTGCCGGAGAACACGGTGCCCGCCACCTCCAGCTGCTGCATCCGCGCCTCCGTCAGCCGCTCGTTGCCCCACACCGCGATGAGGGCGTTCGTCTCGGACGGGGTCCACGACATCCCGCGGCAAGCGGTGAAGCTGTTGGAGGATGAGGCCGCCGTCCGGCCCGCGGCCCCGGAGCCCACGTTCAGAGGCGAGAAGCGGTTCGGGGTCGGCGGGTTGGAGTGGTATTGATTGCTGTCACTCAAATCCTCCGACTCGGGGGATGGCACCTCGGTTTTCGGAATCTTCAACGGCGTCGATATCTCTGGAGAATGCTCCGCGTTACTGGACGCCGCCATGTTTCCTCTGTTGCTAAGGGGAGGGGGGGAATGTGACGTGCGGGAAAGAGCGGAGAAAGATGCGGCGTGGATCACCGGCTGTGTGGGAGAGATGTGGTGGAGAGGTGGATTCTGGAAGGTTTCAGGTAACTAAAGGAAACCCAGACTAACAAACCCACATCTGGACAGATCCAGGGGCGGAGGAGAGTGTGTCACCTCCCCACAGCACAGGTCACCGCTTTTGCCCCAAAACCCATGATACTGCTGAGGGGGCCAGGGTGGCCATCATGCCAGTGTGGGCTTGAAAAAAGGGATAGTTCACCCAAAAATGATAATAAATGATAATTTACTCATTATCTACACACCACTATGCCAATGGAGAGGTGGGGGAAATGTTTGAGTCCACACAACACTTTTGGAGTTATTTGGGTAAACAGCATTGCAGCCAAATCCAATACAATTGAAGTTGAGTCCTTCTTCACAGGTAATAAAAGAACAGAAAAACAACAGAAAAGGCCTCCATACTGCTCCCGTGGTGTCATCCAAGTGTCATTTACTTTCATTCACTTTCAACCCGAAACGTTTTTTAGCCTAAATGAGTGGATAACAGTGGACATTTGGGCTCAAAACTTGGTATAAATTAGGCTGTTTCAAGTCAAATTTAACCGCAGAGTTCACGTAAACTTGGATGACACCACACTTTTATTTAAATAGTTTACTCATTTTTGACTTTCAACCAGTGTCTCTCTCTCTTTTTGTCACGACTTCTGAGCCGGGCTGTTACAGTGGTTTGGTTTGATTGCTTGACCTGTGGTGAAGCTGCGGAGCTCCCCAAACAGTTAAGACTTTTCATTTAGGACAAATTGCAAAATGGGAAGTAATTTCATGAATGTCTGTCTCTGTCAGTCCAATTTGATGAAATAAAAATGTATATCAAAATGATCGGGCTTCAATTTTGACCCGAGATTGAACTCTGTCCGCATTCTGAAGACACACTGCTCCACCTGGTCACCTGTTTGTTCATTTGTTATTAATAATGAATAAGATTCTCCAAATCAATCCACATTTGAGACTGCACTTCTCCAGGCCATTAACAACGCACAAGTGTGAGGCCATTAAGAGTGAAAGTCTCAGATGTGTGCTCAGCATACTGACAGATAGAGAGACAGACAGACATACATCTGTGGAACTAGTAGGCAAATATTTTATGCTAAATAAATCATTTTTATATTTCTACCATATGAATGAGAAAATGATATGCAGGATTGTTCGGCTGTGGCAGAAATGTGTGCTCTACTGAGTGACTGTGTCGCTATGATAGCTGAATAATAGGTTTATGGATAAGATATATTGTATTTTACTGTCCATGTGAAAGTTTGGTCTATGTCTGCTTTTTGAAATATACCATTATGTAGAGAAATGTAACGTGTGTAGAATCAGATGTAGAATCACATTTTGTATGTGTGTTAGCCAAATCACAACAGTAGGCCAAAAGAGCAGCCCTTACATAACTGTCATTCATCATACAGTAAATCTTACTTACATCACAATACTCTGAGTGCTCTCACATTTAAATACGTTGAGACTTATTTGCATTTATGAATTAATGAAATCATCACAACTCACACAATTAATTACTCCAGAAAGACCAATATCGGCTATTTGATAGCTCCTTTGCTGCCTATTACTGCAGCAAGGGTGAAAAGTCCAACAGACTGCAGTCATCACTGGGCTGTAAAGAGACCTTTTATTGGATTTTGGCTGTAATTGGTCATTTGATATGGTCCGACTGATGTATTGTGTCATTGTTTACTTTATCTTTCCTGTCAAAGTGTTTGATTGTCGTCCTTAGGGACTACAAGTCATTTCAGCCTGCTCTGCCATCTGTCCAGTGGTTGGCTGTGTTTGTGTGCGTGTGCCTGTGTGTGTGTGTGTGTGCCTGTGTGTGGTCATTTGGGTGTTGACCTGGCCAAAGGCACAGTACAATCCCTTTTGGATGAGGTCAACACACGGTCTGTCCAGGAAATGTCAAAGACAGGCAAGGCTGGTCAGTCTAACCTTTACGTGACACAACTGAAGCTGTCAATCAGTTGTCATATCTGCTGTCAGACTGTGAGGCTCAAACTCTGATATATTTAAATAAGAATAAACCTCATGATACTGTTATCCACCAAAATATAAACCAAATTTTCCTCACTTGGATAATATTGGGGTACCCACTCGGGAATGTCCCTTAGGCTTTTGCTTTACACTTCTGCTTAGTTGTATGAAAGAACAATACAAGAGAAATGTTTTAGAAAGATATTGGACATGTAGACATGTGAAATCAATTTTAATGGATGAATCTCAAGACTTTTTATGGACCCCATTTCTGTGTGAGAACCAATAACTTAACAATTGCATGTGTATTCAAAGTCTGTTGTACTTTATCTAATTGGTAAGAAACAAAGCCTCACTGGGTAACTTACTCCTAATGCATGCCATAAGTCAAGCTGGAAGAGAAGTTTTAGAACACCTTCTACTGCATCACGTGAACAATTACTCGAAACCGTGCTGCACTTAAAGACTGAAGAATTAGATTCCAAACAAGTCCTAACAGTCCAAATATATATTCAAACAAATATTGAAAAGTCGAATAAATCGTGACCTTCCTCTTATGCCACCACAGTTTTGTTTTTTTGTGAAATGTTGGGTTGACAGCTTCGAAATTTTGAAGACTACATGGTGCTCAAAGAATTGATTCTCTTGGCTTCGGTGACCTCTTGACTTTTCCTTTAGCGCCACCAGCTGGTGATAATTTCGAACATATTCACTGACATATCTTGACGCCTTTACATTTTCCCAAATTTGGTCTAAATGTTTATCATTCCCAGCGGGTAAATTCGGCTGACTTTGGTTCAGAGTAAAATATCCCAAGCTGCAGCTAACATGGTAAGCTAATGAGGAGATGCTTGTGAAGATCAAGTTATTACACAGCATGAGCCTACATCCATACTAATATTAAAATAGTGTTTTAAAATTAAAGTGATCTCTGTCCACACAAGCCTTTTAGCTCAGTGTCAGCAATAATCCCTGTGCATACTATCAGACCTGACCATTTACAGACAATGGCCATGTGCATGCTGTTGTAAACAGGTAGCAAGTTGTCTACACTGCAGTTGATGGCTTATCTACAGAAAATACTACAAATGTGAAACAATAATGGTGAAAAGTAAGTCAATTCAGGGAATTAATATCTAGGGTGGATATGTGGTGTGGCCTGATTGAATTTGTGGAGGCTGTTGGGTCTGTGTTTGTGTGTGTGTGTGTGTGTGTGTGTGTGTGTGTGTGTGTGTGTGTGTGTGTGTGTGTGGGATCATGGCAAAATATGATCCTGGGGTGTTCCATTGTAGCAGGAACTACCACAGAGGTGATTTTCATTTTGTCACTGCAATAACTGGATCAAAATGAAGACTGGGTTTGAAGAATTGTATTATGAAGTGTTTTATTATTGCATATTCTTCTGCAATTACGTAATGGTTACATTACATCATTATGACCTCTCAATTAGAAATGTTGAAGATGTTAGAAAAGTGGGTCTCACTCTGTTTTTTTTTCCCACTGGCATATCCAAGAGCGGTGAGGTCAAGTCGTCTGTGGCCTCATTTGTGTTTGAATATTCCATAAAGCACATCTGAACAAAATAGTGAGGATCCGTGTTAATCTATGTACCATCAAGAGGCCATCATTATGTTCTGGGGACATGTACAGACATAACTTAAAGTTAATGAGATGAGACTTTATTTGCACATGTTCAAGACACTGACTTCACATTTCAGTCCCGCAAGCTTTGCTGACGCCTCATGAATTTTAAGTTTGAGAAGAGCTTCTTTCATAATTAGCAAACGGCAGTGATCATAATCTTGGGCTTATCATCAGAGGGACGATTTGCTTTGTCAAACTGTAAATGATTAGACAGAGATGAAGGAAGGATGTACTGTGAATACAAAATTGTTTGGCTGAATGCAGATTTTCTCTTAGACCAAATGATGCTGTATGTACATATGTATGTATGCCACCTCAAAACTGTCAGAGCATCTTGATTGCCCCCTGGTGGATTTCCGCAGTATAGGTCATAAACCCTGCCATCTCCATGTTTTCAGATAGGACATGAGTAAAACTAATAAAACAAATATATATATATATACTCTTCAAAAAGGTAGTTTCTGTCGTTTAGATAGGTCTTATCATCCTGGTGTATATTCAAGTTCATAGTTATTTGATGCTATAAAAATGTGACATGACGTCATAATGCCAGCTGAGATTGACTCACGTTGACTTTTTTTTTTTTATGAGTTTGAATCAATGCTCATGTAAGAGGAGTCTGAAAATAGACCTTTGTATTGTTGAAGGCAGCAGCCTTAATTGTCCCCTTCAGTTGGGTGATTGATTTATTTTTGTCTCCATGCTCATCTTTGATTGGGCCACATCTGTTACCCATGAGCATCAGTATTAATGACAGAGCCAGGAATGCCCTCAAGTGTTTTCATTTAAGCGTATCTGAGTGCAGTTCTACATATGCCTCCAAACTCATTACTTAACATGTGTGAAGTGCCATGATGATTATGAAGTTAAAGTGCATCCTGTCAGCTTAAATTTGATGCTTTTTGTTGCCCATCAGATGGTCAGGTAAACACCTGCAGTGTGTTTCAAGGTTGAATTTGCATTGTAGCCACCTATTCTCATGCATAATGAAACGTCTTGTACAATGATTTGTAAGCAGTTGTTGCCCAATAGGACCCTGGAAGCATTACAGGAATGTAATACTCATATGTATTAAATAATTTAAGAGCTACATTCGTTGTATTTACTTTCTGGGGGATCTTAGACCTTGTGTATTTCAGTCTGCGCTTGACAATACATTGAAGCAGCATGAAATACTGCATGTACAGCTAAATTATCAAATAGCCCTAAGCTAGCTCAGATACTATCGCTAAACTATTGTGGCAGACACAGAGATGACTCCTTTTCCTTGGATTCAAAGTAAATTCAGTAGACATGGCTAACTTAAATTTTTAGTAAAGTGGATTTGATGTATGGATTAACGAATCCATTGATTGATTCACACTGATAAATAGCATTTGTATGCCTCCCGCGCTTTACCGCCAAATCATCACATTCAAAATTCCTCCAACACAATAACACATTCAGTCTTTTAGACTTTCCCCTATAATGATTTTTTTCTACCATGCAGTCTTTGAAAACGAGCTATGATTTTTAGAGAAGGCTTTCACATCCTCCCATCAATTGTAATGTCCTCTCACTCTTATCATCTCAGTGGTCTGATTGGCTCATTACTAGATAGGTGTGAAATGACCATTACGTGGGCTGCCTCCTTGATACTGATTGCGGTAGACATGTCATCTTAAGGACACCAGGCTGGAAAAGAGCAGGACTTCACAGAGGAAATCATGTCCTCCCTGCCCTCTTAGTAGACAGAATAATCACACCAGACTCACACTTTAGATGGTGTCAAATAAGAAAGAAAAAGAAATGTAACTTTACCAAGATAGAAAACCATGTTGTCCACCTCATATTAACAAGTTGGAACCAGTGAATCTTTGGTAGTTTTATTAAAGGAAATAAATAGTGTATTGGCCTATAGATTTAAAGGAGTTGATGTAGAAGTGTGTGCCGATGCTACCAAATTACTCTCTCATTAACAGGTGTACTTAACATCCATCCATTATTTATACCCCTTATCCTGTGAAGCTCACGGGGGAAGCTGGAGTTGATTGATCCCGGGTGATATTGGGCGTAAGAGTTTTCTTACAAGTCTTGCAGAATATTTTTTTAAGTCTTTCCTTTACTTGACAAGAGCTGTCTAAGTCAGGTATTGGAAAGCAAAGCCAATGCTAACTTTTCTATTACTTCGTTTCTTCTACTGAGGTTAGCAGGCTTATCAGTTAGCCCAAGCCTCACTGGCCCGTTTCGTTTCATTTCCATTCCTGTGACTCAGTAAAATGTACTGAGTCACAGGAGCATCGTAGTGCTGCTCAGCATGTTAAAACCTATTGTCTGGTAAAACATCAATGTCAATTATCGCCACCAGTTCCCAACAAGAAGTTGTGTTTGGTGGCAGAGAAAAATTATTTCTTCTTTAAAGCACGAGAGGAAAAGTCAGAGCATTACCAACTGTCACGGCCCCCCGCTTCTCCATACAAACTTCTGAGTCTCTTGACTGATGTACACGGCTCTTTATTTTTGTATCTGGTCTGCCGTTGTAGCACCGTAAAACAGTTACAAGTTACAAAGATTTTAATCATTAAAACCAAACACGAACGTTAAAATACAATGAACAAACAAATCGCCACGTGAGACACATCTGACTCTTTAACGTGACAGCGACTCCCTTCCGCACTACCCGCAGCAAAGTGAATGGAACCAGCTTCCTTACCTCGTTCCGCTTGGCGAGGGGTGTTAAGCTAAAGTTGTTTCGATGGTTCTTTCGGTCCGAGAAATGCCGCAAAGCTGGCGTCCGGTTTGGTTTCCTATCTGTGCCGGGCTGACGGCAGGTATTTTATTGCACTGGGGCGGAAACGAGGGATCAGGTGTGTCGAATAAAACCGTCCGCTCCTTTGCTGCAGGTAACTATGCGAGGGGAGTCGCTACGTGTAAAAGACAACGAAAATAACCCAAACCGTAGTTGAACATAAGAACAATAACCCTAAAATAAAGAATAAAACAGTCTGCATAAACTGGCCGGTTTTGCTGACAGTTACACTCCCACCAAATCCTGATATAAACATTTTAACCGACTGTGCTATACAGGATTTCTAGAGCATTTAATGGCCCTTTTAGTTCAAATATCTAGGAGTGTTATGTCCTTTTAACTACTCCTTATGCAGGCAAGTGGGATGCCTACGACCACAGGTATTACATGCATGTCGCCCTCTACAGTCTTTATTGATGTGTCCCTTCCTTAGGCAACCAAAACAGAGGCGGTTTTCGTGGATGAATGCCTTTTTGTCTTCCAAAGATTTCGCAGCGAAAGAAGGGCACCTGACGATGCCATGCGTTTCATCTTTGCAGAGCACACATGGGGGTCTTCCCCTATAATTGGCCGTTTCAGGTGCATCTCGGGTGGCGTACTTTAATTGGGCAGTTGCATTGAGGGATCTGGCTTCCTTCTCGACTGTGGGATTAAAGTTCATCCAATGTGGGGAGGTGATAGGGTTGCAAGATATCCGGGCCTCTTTGTTCAGGAACGCTGTGAAACTTTTGAAATCGGGGTAATCCCCCGATTTATACAGGTTATCGTCGACGATTCGGCCCCACTTTCGTACAATCCAGTCAGGTAGTTTTTGAAGTAGCTTGTGGTTTTCTTCGCAATCATTCAAGATGGTCAAACCTCTAACATGTGGGATTGCCTCTGCGCAGCCTTGGAGAAAGTCTGTGAAATCTCTCAGTGCTAAAGGATCAGTCGCACTGATTTTGGGCCATCTGGCGAGCTTGTCTCTGAAGGCCTTTTGAACGAGGAATGGGTTTCCGTATCTTTCATGTAGGACTTTCCAGGCGCCTGTATATGCGTCCTCAGAGTTCCTATAGAAGAACCCTTCCACCGCTCTGCGGGCTTCTCCGACGAGGTAGATCTTTAGATAACACATCTTCTCGCTTGGTGAGAGAGGTTTCTGATCGATAAGGGTTGTAAAAGACATCTTCCAATCAGTGAATTTCAAAGGATCGCCATTAAACGTTTCTGGCTCAGGTACAGGCAAGCGATTTATGCTTAGTGCGCTTGCTATTGCTTGGGCCAGAGAGACGGTATCTTCAGATGTTGTTGCTCGCAAAGGTGCTAGTCGAGGTTGAGATGGTGACCCATTTGAATTTAGCCGAGCTTCATATCTGGTCTCCTGTTGAGCAGCGACTGATTCATGGTTCATGCCATCTTGGCGGACATCTTCAAAACTGTTATAAGCTCTTACTCTAGCAGCTGCTACCTGGACTTCCTTCTCTGCCTTAAGCTGCTGCAGGTTCCTTCTTTCCTCTTCTAGCTTTGATTGTCTCTCTGTCCTTTTCCGCTCCAATTCAGTCAACATGGCCGCCTCTTCAAGTTTCCATTCATCTTCCAGTATTCTGAGCTTGGATTCCTGAGATAGAATGTCTTTTGTTGCCTTTACCTCCGCTTGCTTGGCTGCGAGTTCTGCTTCTGCATCTTGTCGTTTGCTAGAGCTTGTGGAAATTGCATTTGATTGGTCTGAGTTCCGTGATGTAACATAAATATTATAAGCAAAGAAAAGGGTTTGGTTGCGTACAAACAAAATTTAAGTCAGATAATTTAAACAGTGTTTACGCTCCTCAAACAAACAATAAATAATGTTGCAACATGACACATATTTACCATTGGTTGTTATAATCATCATCATTATTATTTCGTGATCAGTTTTGACACAGCAGGAAAGTCCACAACATTTTTGTATAACATGTGAAAAGCTTCATTCAACTTCCATATACATGTCTCTAGAGCGTCTATAGTGCGTGCACTTTCATGCGTTATCCGGTCTTGTCTGACGGTCGATGTGTCAGTTTTGTGTCTTCGGGTGACGACACGGGTCAGGAAGACAGTGTAGCTCCGAGTTTTACTGTAACGGCCCCCCGCTTCTCCATACAAACTTCTGAGTCTCTTGACTGATGTACACGGCTCTTTATTTTTGTATCTGGTCTGCCGTTGTAGCACCGTAAAACTGTAATGACAGTTACAAGTTACAAAGATTTTAATCATTAAAACCAAACACGAACGTTAAAATACAATGAACAAACAAATCGCCACGTGAGACACATCTGACTCTTTAACGTGACAGCGACTCCCTTCCGCACTACCCGCAGCATAGTGAATGGAACCAGCTTCCTTACCTCGTTCCGCTTGGCGAGGGGTGTTAAGCTAAAGTTGTTTCGATGGTTCTTTCGGTCCGAGAAATGCCGCAAAGCTGGCGTCCGGTTTGGTTTCCTATCTGTGCCGGGCTGACGGCAGGTATTTTATTGCACTGGGGCAGAAACGAGGGATCAGGTGTGTCGAATAAAACCGTCCGCTCCTTTGCTGCAGGTAACTATGCGAGGGGAGTCGCTACGTGTAAAAGACAACGAAAATAACTCAAACCGTAGTTGAACATAAGAACAATAACCCGAAAATAAAGAATAAAACAGTCTGCATAAACTGGCCGGTTTTGCTGACAGTTACACCAACATTGCTGGATTCATCATCTGTGGCCTATGAATATAAATTATCTTTGAAATCCATCCAGTGTTTCTCCACATTTTATTTTGGTTCGCAGTGGTGGATTGCTCAAGGCAGAGTGAAACTGCCTCCCCTGGAATTGTTGCTAAAAACCTAAATATAATAATATTGTAAAATTGAGTAATTGATCCATTTGTCTTTAGCTCATGCAGTTCCATTTGCCTCAAATATCAAGCACAAAGCCTTAACTGCCTCAACATTTGCAACAAACACAGAATTAATGCATTAACCTCAACTCTGGAATTTTCCACAGGATAGTTATGTTGGATTTTGGATTCTCCCACATCTCCTCAAACAAAGGAACCCCCAAGAGTCCCCGTTGACTCCCCTAATGCTGAAACGCCTCTCTCATCCAAGCCAACCTCAATCAGCATTTAGCTCTTTAACTTCCTCCAGCTGGGCTCCAGGTCCCCCCCCCCCCCAAAGGATTCCCCTACCCTGAGCTAACCTCCCCCGAGCGACAAGGGGGCCCAGGTGCCATGGCGGAACAAGGCGTCTGGGTAATTTGGCTCGACGTGCCCTAACACACACAGGATCCTTATATCAGGGGCAGGGAGGGACTCTGGACATTAAACACTGTCTCATTAGGTTTGTTTGGACGAAACGGGAGCCCTAATGGGAGGCGGTGTAATGACCAAAAACATCTGATCTCCACACGCTCAAAACAAAACATCCAGGTAGGGACCAGGGTCAGGGCCAAAGTCATGTCACGCCTCCCTGCTTCTGAGGAAGAGGGAGGAAGGAGAAGATGGGGGGCTCGGTGGGAGTCCAAGTTCATGCAGTTGTGATGGAGAGAAGAAAATGGAGTGACGATGCAACCTACTTAAGTGAAGTGGTGCTCTTTGTCTTCCGGACACTTTAAAACTAAACCATCCAGACTTTTATGTGGAGGGCCTCATGTGAAGTGGGTTTATTTTGATGTTCATGCCTCCGTGATTTTGAGTAACCACATGATTTCTGTCTCTTGAGTTTGTGTTGATCAAAAAGAAATATCCCGAAAAATCTCCACCATTCACTGACTTTTTCAAATCAGCCTTTTTCGTCAGATGTCAGGTTTGTGAAGTCAATTTATATGACTTTGGGAGGAATTGGGTGAATGTTTGGGCCTTAACTAACCCGTGCGACTAAAAGTTTTTCCATCCATTTTCATCCAGACACATCAGCAGCTGGGTACCATTACCTAATTAATCCTAAAAATCATTTGCTGCTATTTGAATTAGGGACATTTCTCCCCTCATTAACATCTCATGAATGTTAAATCAAGAAGCAAATAATTGGTTGGTGATGATATAGTTTGCAGTGTCATCACTATGTAAATTCATAAATCCCAATGTAGATGTGGTGCTTTTGTTGTAGTTGTTTGGATTTTATTGGAACACAGCACAGTCTGTAATATTTTATGCAGAGTTAGCGTAGCAAACAGATGTACTTGATTTCAAAAAGAGCATTATGCAAACTCTCACATCACACTCCCCCATTAGCTCTTCCTGCAGTGAGCACTCTGAGATGGGTTGGTATAAGCAATTCCCCAAATGTCAGGCATCAGTGGTAAGACAAAGGAAAACAGTTGACACAGGTGAATGAAGGACTGCTAATGGTCATCACTGTCTCCTGATCCTTGCCCCCCCCCCCCCCAGTCACTGAGGTCTGTTTCGGGGGGGAGGCTCATTCATGAGGCGATGGAGGTTGGACAGATAGACTCAATGACGGATGAATGTTCCTCTTCATGGTGGAGAGGAGTGCTGAGTGCCCCCCCCCCCTTATCATCACCAGACCCCAGGTGTGGAGCAGCTGAGCGACCAAGTCCTCTTGACCCACGGCCTGTCCACAGCTCAATACACCATTAGCCTCTACAGCTGACCTGACCAGTGTGGCCAGCTCTCACTGTCTACTCTCAAGTACTGAAGAGACAATAATTGGCTCCTGACACCATCATGTATTTCTATTTTACAGCTCCCCAGATTCTTAATAGGTTCACTGGATAGAATTAGGTAAATATAGGTGGAATATAGTGAAGCTAATACACTTCAAATGTATTCAGTCCATTGTCTTAATATCATTAATGTCCAAAAAGTATTTTGTGGACAGCAATTCAAACTTGTCTGCAATTGACAGAACACACCAAAGCAGAAGTAACAATTAGAGATGTTTATTTTGAAAGGTTGAGTGACTTTTCAAATTGAAGTCAGAGACAGTTGAATGGCTCTCCTGTGAACCAGTGTTCATGCAGACGCAACTTGATAATTGCACACAAAGTCAAAGACACAACAAGAGGCACATTTATTTGATAAAGAAAATTGTGGTGATAATCTGATTGGAAGTTTGAGTGAAGTTAATGGATAGTGAATGGGGATTTATTTTTGTTTTATGTAACTTTTACTTCAAGGACAATTACATAGTTTGTTCCCAAGATAATTGTGCAGCAGTCAAATCAAGATTTATCCCCTGGTGTTGAAAATATAGATTTTAAGGTGATTCCAACTTTTTCTTGGTGTTTAGACATAAACTTTGGATGACTAATGATAGAATAGTAATAACACTATCTGACAAAAGTTTTTTCTTTGACTTTGATATCACATTTTTCAAATGTATTGCTGATATTGTTGAAGATACTGAACTTTAGTTTACTTTAGTATAATCTTCTGTTCAATGCATTGAATGTCTTTAAGACATCTTTCAAACCACAATGGGACATATTTCACTGCACCCAGCAGCCCTAACATTGTTTAACTATGTTGACTTATTATAAAGTTACTATGGAGTAAATTGAGCACAGGAACATTAGTTTTACTTACAATATCAGTATATTTAGATATTTTGAAAAGATCTTAAATCAGCCCGATGTATTAGATAGTGAGATATAATACCTCTGACAACAATTAGACTAAATTTATAATATTTTTAAATAAAAACTCATGCAAAAATAAACTTAACAAGAAATAAATGATAAATTAAGTCTTGTTCTGCTCTTTGTCTAAATTATTTACAGGTCAAATAGAGTGCTATATATTTTACAGCCAGCATAAAGGCTAATTCTAAGGACAGATATACTGCTGTGGTTGTTAACCATCAGTGCAGGTCAGTGGCAACTTTTAAATTGCTTGGGATCAAATTATGGTCAGTACTATTTAGTGCTTGTTAAGTGATGCTCACAAAGAATTTCACAGTTTGTTGTTGTACCTCATGTTTTAGTGTGTGTGAAGCTGCAGAGGTTTTGTGCACATATGTAAAAAGGAGTTTTGCTGCTATAACAATATTGTGTGACTGGACGTTTTGTTTAGAGCTGTCGAGGCACAAAGGAAGGACAAGACAAAAATCCAGCATATTATCAGGATTCCAGCAGATCAGAAACTAAATCTGCAGCACGCACTGTGGTACAAAGTGGACCGATGACAGAGTCCTGTGGTCTAGAATGATGCTGATTTCCTTGGTATAATTACACAGATGAGCGACTGTAGTTAGATACTTTCAAAATCTACATTTATACTAGGTCCCCAAAGGAATATTTTCAGGCACCAGGCAAAAGAAGTTCTGATGATATCCTCAGTGTTCCTATTAAATCCCTCCTTAATGTGACTAAAATTAAATGGATAGGACTTTATCTTTTTTACCTTCATGTGACCGTCCTTTCTCCATTTCTTGCATGGAAATTCACTGTCATCACTCAGGTATGAAGTCTTCCACCTGGCATGTAAAACTTACTGCTCAACTGGGTCACATTTCTGTTTTGTTTTCTTTGTTCAAATGCTGTCGTGTCACTTTGAATGTGTTCACCAGTTAAGAGTTTACTGTTTAGGTTCTATTGTATCAGGCTGACTTCTGGTGTCATGACATTTCCGAGCAAGGTTAAAGGTCCCCGGCCAAATGTCAGAAAGCACTGGAGTCCAGGCAGATGGTGAGCTGCATTTCAGTGCCTCTGTGATGCCGTCAATTAATCTAATGAGGTAAGGTCCAAACGTTTGTGCTTGAAATTCGGCAGCTGTGATTATTTGATGAGAGCAAAGGAGAATTTATGGGTTATTTATGGGTTCAGAAATTCTATTTCTATTGTTTGATAATTGTTTTTATATTGAAAAGAAATCTGTCATTCTTCCTGAAGTGAGTTAAGATTTTACCTAAAACATTTAACAATTTGTCCAATTATGCCACATAATAAAAAGATGTGCTGAATAAATAATGATATTTTAGTAATTGCTTCTCATTTTTATTTTCTGCAATGTATTAAAACATGTAGGTTGATCCATTTTTCCCGGGCAGAGACTCTGCAATGCCTTGGAGGCTGTAAATTGATGCCCCAGAACACACACACCACCTATAATCCCCTGTGTTAGACAAAAAGCTTGTGACATAGCATGGATAGCAGAAAGAAAAAGGTCACGGAGCATCAGAACAAACCATCTCCGCTCCTGTGACAAGTGCTGGGACAGAAGACATCCAAAGCCCCAATTTATCAGGAAATCGGGACGACACACACAATGGAATAATGAAGCAGAAAAATGTATGTGACTGTCAGTTTATATGAGTATGTGCATGCATCTGTGTGTAAGTGATGAGGTGTGTGTGTGTGTGTGTGTGTGTGTGTGTGTGTGTGTGTGTGTGTGTGTGTGTGTGTGTGTGTGTGTGTGTGTGTGTGTGTGTGTGTTTGTGTGTGTGTGTGTTTGTGTGTGTGTGTCTGTGCAGCGTCCCTGCTGTGAGCCTAATTAAAAGGCTCTGGGTGCAGAGGGGTCTGCTTCACCAAGTCCCTTTATATCCCTGCTTCCCTCCCTTGCTATGCTCTGCCTTTGATTATCAGGGAGCATTAATGCCCCACAAATTCAGCCGCAGATGTGACCCCTCCGTGGCTGAGGTAAGGAAAGGAGATTGACAGAGTATACCCTCCACCCCCACCACCCCTTCCCTAGTTTTCATTGTTACAGCTAAGGTGTAGAAAGTACTTTGTCAAGTTGAAGTGAAATTACATCAAAACTATGAAAATCTGTTGTCTCATGCACCCGACATGATTCAGCCATGACTCATTTTGTCTTTGGGGTGGCTGCCATGTGCACTTTCTCCCTCTGGACCAGGGCCGACTATAGGCATATGCCACATAGGCAGTTTCATGGGTGGCCTCCAGCTGGATGGGCACCAAAGAGGATAAAGAAATACTTTGTAATTGCTCCTGATCTACATTTAAAAGTCTGTTGACGTCAGTCTGAAGCACACTGCTGTGGGCTGACCTGCTGTTGTTATGCTTTTCCAACTGCTTTTCTCACAGTGTTGGAAGAAGAAAAATCAAAGAATGGAAGACTCACATATGAGAAAACCAGTCAGTGAGTTGGTATAAACCAGGAGACTAACCTAAAGTTAACACACTGTCTCTGATATCGTGAGGCAGGAAAATCCAGAAAGCCTATCAGCAATAAATCCAGATATCAAAATCACACCAATGTGCTCTAATAAAGCACTGAAGGCTTTGAGAGCCAGTGACCCGCTGAGCCACAAAATCTATAAAAGCAGTTAGTTTCAGTTTCAGTTATTTAACGGCATCAGCTGGATGAAGTGAGCATGTGGTGTCGCTGCCTCTGTTCCAGTGAAATTCAGCAGATGTCTTTGATCAACGGAGCCATTCAATAAAACAAAGACTATAACCTGACAGACCTGATGGGAGGGAACCCAGGTCTTAACAGGTCTGAAAGAGGGAGCTCCATCCATTTTACCCATTTAAATCTGTCAGGTCTGGGGCAGCTACAATACATATGAGATCAAAGTTTAATGAATCTTGTAGTGTCTTCAGCTGAGCTGTTTAAAGTCTAGCAAATGTCCTCCGCTGATGTCACTTGAGTCGGGGTTGGCTGGTTCTGTATGGAATGCTGTTTCAAAATTAAATACATTTAAAAAATTTCATAATGCCAAATTGATTTATTTCATGGGACTTTTATTTCATAATGCCACGTGTATTTCATTGCTCTATTTATTTCCATCCTTATATGCAAATGAGGGGGCGTGGTTATATCTGTCCAGGAAGTAACTTCTACACAGGTGCGGGATGCCCGGCTCTGGATATTCCAGGCAATGTGCTCGCTACCTTTGTGTTGTCGGGCCTATCCACACGAATATGCATATTAGGAATGAAAATAAATAGAGCAGTGAAATAAATGTGGCATTATAAAATAAAAGTCCCATGAAATAAATAAATGTGGCATTATAAAATTAAAGTACCGTGAAATAATTAAATGTGACATTATGAAATAAAAGTACCGTGAAATAAATAAATGTCTTCTTTAGAAAAACATAAATACAATTACTTTTTTGAAAATTATTTATTTATTTCAGAAAATGGATTCAGTTATATATCTAGATCATGATATATTTATACATTTATCAACATATATTTTTATTTCATGTTTCAATGTTTACTTATCTATTTATTTATTAACATATTTATTTTATTATTTTATTTTGACTCAAACTGCATTCCATTGTTTCCGAACACTGCGGGTTTGAAAATGAAAAAAATCCATGTGGGTGTGTGGAAGTGAGCTTACATCAGCAGGCCGCTCCTCTTCTGTGCTCGAGGCTGGAGGCTGCTACTACGAGCATATCACACCCAAATCTCAATCTTAAGTGTTAGTGCTTGAGCTGCACTGTGGGTAATGTAGGCATAAGATTTTGAAATCTCTGGTTTGTCAAAATTGATACTGATCTGAATCCGTTGCTCTTCAGTGTCATTGGTGTGCAATGATAAATCACTGCAGTACTCATTTAAACTGTGCATGACACTTATCACAGAACCGGCTGTCGAATTGAAGAAAACGTTAAAGGAACAATGTTGATACTACTTGGATCTTTATATCTCACAATCTAAATCCCAATTGATTTTATCTCATGGTCAGGATGTCAAAAGACACGGCAGAACAAACAAGTCCTGATTTTGAGGCTGAGCCCAGGTCATTAAAATATGTCTTTCTCTTATTTAAGCCAGGATTTCAGCACTGAGACCAAAGAGGGCAAATGGAGATTTGTTGTGTCACACCAAACGATCATATCATTCCCACTTCCTGCTGTAGAATAGCTCTTAGATAGTGTTTAATAGTGTAGTTGAGTCATGTCTCATAAACATCAGATACAACATTATCATCACTCATAACTGAATATTAAAGCTCCGTCACAACAACAACCACGTACGGTCTAATCAATATTTTATACAATGCACTGTTTGCCTTGCTGCGTAAACAGTAAAAGGATTCCAGGCCTGCGTTTTGACAGCCCCAAAATAGAGGCCCTGGGGGTTCAGCTGCCACTAACAAGCCCTCCTACTTCATATGCACAAAAAACATACACTTAAACACACACTGGTCAATTTGACTTTATCCCATTGCAGAGTAGAAGCATAATCCCCTGCTGTAATTGCATTTGGGGCTTTTCTCAGAGGCTTGATACACCACTGAAGCCACTTCAGCCGAGAAATGCGAGTCTCAGGTCTCTCCAAGGTCGCTGCTTGACAGCATATGTCTCTCCATGCCTTAATCTCTCTATTCCCAAACAAGATGGCTAAAGTACACGCATCAGGGCTGGTAATTAGTCAGCCCCTGTGATGTGCCTCTTGATTTGACATCATGTGAAATGAGCAGCTGAGTCAGATAACAATGGTAGACCTATGAAAACTGACTAAAGGAGTGAGAGAGGGGAACAAGAAAGGTACGAGACAGACAGCTGTAGAATGAAATGTGTTAATTTTCCACTGTGGTTTATAGCTTTCAAAGAAGTGGGGGGATGGAGTTAGGAGAGATCAAGTCTGTCCTTGGCAGCAGTTAGTTAGATTCTGCACTTTGTTGGGTTCAGCCCTCTGCAAGTTTGGTACAAGGGAAAGAGGTGACTTTGACGGGAATAATTTCATTTTTGGAAGAAATAATCTATTTACATTACATATAATTTAGCTGACACTTTTATCAAAAGCGACTGACAATGTAAGTCCATTCAACTATTAGGGTACAACCCAGAACAGCAAGAATCATGTTAGTATGTGAGCTTAAAGAAACCAAACTGTTCTACATGTATAGTGTAATATACTGTATGAGTGCAACTAAACTAAATATGTATATTTTTTTGAGAGTTGACGATCGTTACTAGACCAAGGTGCAGCAAACTGTTGTAATAATCGTTATTACAGCAGTTTATTCTAATACCATAATTTGTTAAGGGTTCTCTGTGGAATGATTTGTAAGAGTGTAGCAGGGTGACATGCTGAGCCCCTTTCCACTTGTCAAAACTCCACTAACACCCGCTAACATCTAGCTTTTATAAATCAGCATTCACTCCCAGGTCAAATGCCTCCGCAGTAGATGCAGGATTTTGCAATTGGCAGTGATGGAAACATGACACCCAAGAGATCGCACACATTTGTTGTTGTTTTTCTTCGTTATTTTGGCATTCTAATGCTGACGCAGCAGATTTCCTGTGCAATGTTATGACACATATTGAACTTCTGAACATTGGTGTGTAAATAGCCACAAACACACAAAACAAATCTTGAGCTAAACTTGATCTCCAGAGAATGTCCGCAAAAGTGGGTCTGGAGTTCTTTCCATAGTTTGCCTTTCACACATCAACAAATCAGCAAGAGATTCTCAGAGATCACATGTTTTTGTTTCGACACTGGTGTCGGCTCCTATCACCAAAAACTTTCTTGACATCTTCAGCAGTGTGGCACTGCTTTTTCATCCCAAGATATTTGTATAAATGTTTTAATTTTTGCGTCTGTCTCATGTTAGAAACGTCAACAATAAACCCATTTATTTGCAGTGAATCCTCCAGACAATCTCCTGCTCTTTTACCACAACTGGCTCATCGGACATTATCCAGGGATTTTAACTACGGGGTTGACGGGACAAAGTCCGGGGCCTCACACTCAGACATTTGCAGCCTCATGCACAGCCTCTCAGGAGAACTGTAACAGAGGTCCTCTCAGTCTCGGTTACTTTTCTGTGTCAATTTCGTACAGTGTTGTTCCAGTTCAAACTTAACAAGAACTAGTTCAAAGTTCAGTTCATAGAGATGATCATGAACTAGTTTTGTAATTAGTTTTTTTTATTGGGATGGTTTAGATTTAGATGACAAACTTACAATCATATATTTAGTTATTAATCGATGGTGTTGATCATGAATGTGGATTGTTACGGTCACTTTAACACTGAGTGCGAACAAAATGTTTAAACGCAGCTTCATAAACTCTGGAGTGAATCAATCACCAGGTAAATTTCAGAACTGATCATGTTCTAATAACTTGTGATGAGTGTTGATGTTTATTAGTTAAAGTGAGTGCAGGTCAGCAGGAGCACACAGGGAACTCCAGGACGGTACACTGCACACTGCAGTCAGTACGTGTGTGAGTCGCTGTGTGAGTGAGGGGGGGGCCAGGCCTGTGTGTGTGTGTGTGTGCAAACTCCAACTCGCTCCCAGTAGTAGATGCGTCTGTACCGCTATCACCAGCCCTGCTGGGCCGTGGAGACATCATGCGGCGTGTGGTAAAACAGTGTCGTAAAACATGAACGCCGTTCACCTATCATTTGTTAACTGGTAAGTTCAGCGTTCACAAAAATATGAATGAGTTCAATGAACCATATTGGTGAAAAATATTTCCAAAGACAAAAAAAGTGATTTGCACAGCTAAATAATTGCACGTTAAATAATGAGGACAAGCAGTGAATACATTTAATACGTTGTTTTGAGAATTGTGTTGAGGTTGGGTTTTCACATTGTCATTGGTGCGACACCTATAAACCACAGTTCAGTGAATTGATTAGTGGCTGGAACAGCGAGATATACTACATACTGCATGTAGGCAATACAAAAATAACAAACACTCCCATGTACTTTACACTCAGCCGTGCTCTCCTGTCTCCAGCTGCCAGGATGAGCAGTTAAAAGAGTCCCCGGGGAAACAAACAAATTTATGTCATTTCTGGAGGGTTCGAAAGGTGCAGGAGAGGAATAGGTGGGTGGGCGAGATATGACGGAATTGTTTGTTGGCTTTGTGTGGGTTTAGGATTTCTTGAATTACATTTTTATATATTTTATTTTATGTTATGTTAGTATTTTGTTTTGTCCAATTTTTGCAGTTAGTTTATTATATTATGTAAAATAGGTCACTTTGAACACCTCTGTGGTTGGTAGCACACGAAGGTGAGGAGTATATAAGGCTGCCCTTTGATATAGCTTGGTTAGGTTAGCGACCACCCGCCAATAAACAGAAGACACAGTGGATTGTGTCTTGGTTGCCACCCGCAAATACACCGAACAAAGAAGAGGAAGAAGACAGCTCCGTTAGTCAGTGCTGGCAGATCTGCCTGCGAATGCTGCTGAATATTTCATCGATGGTGTCTGACCTGAACTTTTTGTCATTGCTGTGAATAAATGCCCACATCTGGGGTCTGTCGAATCTCTGGTCTCTGCCTCATCACTATTGGTCGTGACTGCTCTCAAGGTCAGTCCTAACAAGAACGTCAGGAGATTATCTGGAGTTCAGAGCATGTCTGAAAGCAGCATTTTTTTGCAGGTTTACCTGCATTAAAAAAAATCCTCTGAATTTTGATTTAGAGGTTGAAGTGACCTTGGGCCTGGTGCAGAGCAATTCTCAAGTAGCTTCAAATTAAAAAAAAATGTATGTGTACATATCTTTCTTATATTTTACATGTAATGGGCTGGAATACCTTCGGACATTCCTTATCCTTTATCCTTCCTTTCATCAGACTTCTTTTCTCACCTCCATCATGTTCTGCTGTTACATTGCCACAGTCTCTTTATTAAGTCTATGGAACTTGAAACCCCTTTTGTTACGGTGTGAGGGACCCCAGATGATGCCTGACCACAGTCGTCCATCACCCCCTGTCACACGTCCCCACATCCTCCAACTACTACAGCCCACATCCCAGCATGCATATTCACAGGAGCTGGTCTCCTGTCTGAGGAAACCAAATTGCCTCTGCCTGTCTCTGTTCTTAGTCAATTTTAAAATGGGCTAATAAAGAGGGGCAAGATTCCCCCGTGGTAATGGCTCCCCAGAGAGCGCTGACTAATTAAAGGGCTGCCCCTTCCAATGAACAGTAATCACTCATGGCTGTGGATAGACAAACACATGAGCTTTTAAATGAAAAACAAACAGGATTTTGTTTTATTACCAAACAAAGGCTTAAAATGAAGAATACTGAAACCGTCTAATCCTGACCCTTACATGTAAAAGTCATTATATTTAATGTGTTTCACATGTCACGTGTATTTTTAAACCTTTGACAGAGTTAGGACTGGGCACAAGTCTAAAAATGATAGCCAATACAATAAAGGTATAACTGAGTGTATTATATTTTTTTCAAAGTTCATTTTGATAAAATTAAAATGTGTTACCTCAAAACTGACAAAATGCCTGCATGTCAACTTTCAAATGTTGGCTTTTTGTCCATCCTTATAACAAAGAATTTGTTCTCTGACAGTGTCATCCTCTATGCTGCTGAAGAACAGAGAGGAAAAGATGTTTACCAATTCAGTTTAAATATTAGCCTGACGAAACTACTAATCTGTGAGAATTGAGAGACTGACAATGTTTGTAGCATTTGTAAAGATCATGCCAGAGATTTATCTGTGGGTTTGTGGGGAGTGAGGTCTTTGTTTGGATCTGTTTGAAATGCCAACATAACTCGAACGTCACCGAGAACGTGTTTGTAGACAATTTTGTCTGTTTGTAGAAGACCTGCTGTGGTCTGGTTAATAATATGCACTCCTGCAGTTATTGTTGTGTTGTTGCTGCCATTGTGCTGCTCTCTGCATGTTCACAGTTGAAAAAGGGAAAGAAATCTTCACAATATTTATTCTTCAGTCAGGGTCGGATGAAGAAACTAACCAGATCAGGTTCCATAGAGTTTTGATTGAAATGTTTTATTTCAGTGATTTATTCACAAGGACACTTTTATATTCATAGCTGAGTTGTGACTCCAAAATGAAGACATGAAATTTAAAGATGATCAGATGAAATCAGTACACAAGACCTCCCCATACAGCCCAAAGACACATCGTGTTGAAGAGATTCTTTTGTACAGTTCTTCCTACATACTGACGAGCAGAAAGGTCGACTCCTCTGCCTGCACTAGACGAAAAGCAGTATTATTGTCACAGTGAACCTCTACGGACAGGCCTAATCCCCTGCTGTAACCAACTGTTTCCATGATGTTACCTCGGCGTTCGCCAGTGAAGACAAGGTGGGTCTATCGGCGTTTGCGGACCTTAAGGGGGATTTGGAGAACAAAGGAGAGAGCCGCGGGGGGGCTCGCTGAGCCTCGCGGACCGATCGCGACGTGTGATCTAATTAGCATATGAATCGGAGTCCAGCCGCTGGCTAAAACCTCTCTCTACTCACCATTGGAGGAAACCACAGACCCTTGAAACTAATGTCACTCGTGATTGGTTGGTAGAAGTGTTGCTATTGGTCACCTTATGGGTCATTGCAGTGCACACGTGGGGTCACAGCATTCCGCACGTGGGGTAAGCCCCTCCCACACAATATTTATAATAAAAATGTATATATTAATATTTATTATTATTTATAAGTAAGCCTTTACCAAAAGCACTGCAGTTAATTAAAACTAAACATTCATGTGATGCTTGATGTTATAGGTGAACATATTGTACAGGGAACAAATGTGAACAAGGTATATGTGGAGTGAAAGCTTTATTTACATACAGCAAAAATATTGTACAAAAACTCAGATGAGGCTTGAAATGTTTCTCTGCAGCCTCTGGGTCATGACTTCTTTGTGGGACTCTTCTCCAGTGTGTAGACGTCTGTGGTGTGTAGCTGTGAGATCAGTGTAGCTTCCAGTCTTATATGAAGTGTGGGACACAGGTCGGTGCACTCCTGGCTGTGGAAGGATGGATCCATGTCATCTGTCCCGCTTCAATCAGCTGTAAACACATTCAGTAAAATTAGCACAGTTCAATTACAACATACACCTTTACATGTAACTGGAAAATTATTTAATGAATATAACCTTACCCTCTTTCTTCTCCGACAACTCCTCAATGCTGATGTAAGGTCTGGTCGGATCATACTGGCTCATAGTGTGTCTTTGTACGTCATGGACAGGCAGCTGGAAAACAACACATGTAACATGACTTTATTATTAATAAACGGAAATAGCCGCGCTGCATCACCGTTGGAAGATCCACAGCAAATAAACACCAAAACAATTCAAAAACAGTTACTTACATTCAATGGCTTAATTTTCTGCACTTTAAATCCGGACTTTCAGCGTCTCAGCCTAACGCCTCTTTGTTTGTGTGTGTGTGTGTGTGTGTGTGTGTGTGGAGGGGGGGGGGGCTGAGGCTGTGAAAACATACAGAAAAAAGTCACGTTGATGAAAAAACTTAACGAGAACAAACTGTTACATCTAAGTAATTCATACATATTTACACATGCACTAGATCTGCTCCAGCACTCGATGCTGTATTCGTATTTTAGCAACTTTCTCGCTATCCCAAAGAGTGGCGGACATGCTTTCAGATGTAGGGTTAGCTTAGTGGTTAGCATGGCGTCTCTAGCTCACCGTAACTCAGGGACTGTGCTTCCGTCTTCTCCGCCTCGACTCGTCCACACCGGGCCCGCGGCTCTGCCTCCACACGCACTCATCTTCTCCTCCAGGGAAAAGCGTCGTGTTGACTTCAGCAAGTTATTTACCCCGAAGACAGAGTCACTCGTACGGGACAAGCTAAACACGACCCGCTTCCTGTCTGCGGGACACTCGACGCTGCTGCACGGCGTTTACGAGGCTCTGATTGGACGAGTCCATCAGCTGATGACGCGAGCGGGTGACTTGAGCAGCGGTGTTTAGTACATTTACACACATGATTCACGCTGTTCTGTGTTCGTAACCTTATAGTTGAATGCACTTATCGTAAGTCGCTTTGGATAAAAGTGTTGACTGTTTTAATGGAATACTGAGAAAGTTTAATAACAACAATTAGACAATTGAAGTTCAAATTATGAAGGAATTTAAGCTCTATATTGTGTCTCCTTTATATTTAAAATAATAATCAAACTGAGTGGAGATGTATGTTGTATCCAAACAGCCGGCTGCTGTGTTTTGTCACTGTGCAGTCCATGGGGGATTAAATATTACACTGAAAAAATAAATCATTAAATCAATGAATGTTTCATAGCAATTTTGAAAGTAGTGGTGAAAAGGTACCATTTATAATTCATGGAACAGCTTAGTTTGCCATTGACATGTGAATTTGATGCCAGTATTTTGGGAGGACAGATATTTTTATGGAAAGCCAGTAGAAGTTTGGAGCTTACAGGACACAGCATCATACCCAGCATCATTTATTTGCTGGAAGAGGTGTGGTTTACACTTCCTCTGTGCATTTAACCAGCACAATTGAAAAAGTGACTGTAATCATGCCACTCTGTACAGTTGTTGAGATTTAGGATTGGATGACAATAAAAATTTGAAATAAAGTGCATTGTTTCATTTCTTTTGACTGCATTGACCTTTGTTCGTGGTATACAATATAATTCATTATAGCACACTTACTTACTTAAGAACAATTTAAAATTTCAGGTTTAATATTTATTTTAAGCCTGGTTTACTCAGCCAGATAGTTTGTTGGTGCCTCTTACATATTGGTGTTATCTGCTCTCAGGGAAACTGATTTGCATTTGTGAAGCTCAGAGCATTGTCATTTGCATGTGAAAGCGTCCTCTAGGAGTTGGAGCAGGGGGGGTCAAATCTCAACAGCTCACAGGCTTGACAACTGCAGGAACCCTGAGCGTTTCCTTTGCTGCCTGCAGATACGTGTGAAAGTCGTTAACCGAAGGATGTGCCAACACTTCTCTGCGACACAGATTGACACAAACGCTTCTTTTCATGCAGTGCTGAGAACTGATCAAGCATCAAATTTTAACAAGACTTTCCTAATGATCTCAATGAAATGCTCAGTGAATTAATTATCATGTGCTCTGAGAATTGGGCCTGTGTGTGGAGGGGGGTTAGGGTGATGGTGGTGTGAGGGGCTCTTCAAAGAAATAAAGTCTTTGTTCTAGTATAACAAATTCCTTGAGTGTTCATCGTGACCATGAAATTGGATAAAATGGTTTTATGATTTACATCCTTTGATATAAAGATAACTGTGGTATAAATATTTTCCTTTGGCACGTCCATTTGTTCTTTATTAATAATAAACCCCTATTTTGGGGGCCATTTTGCTCCATACACTGGGGGGGTGACTGTCGTACTAATAGCAACACTCACTATACTTTATTATATTACACTGCCCAGGAACATGTGCCAAGCCAAAAAGTCAAAGTTGTCATTAATTAATGAATTTTCTCGCAAATCATTTAAGGTTCTTTTCACAATGATGTATGTTCAAGTGATCATGTGTTTGATAAGTTTGGTTTAAAATACTCATTTATCATTTGATGCTGTAAAAACGGGCTGAGATCTAGTGATTGATGGCTGAAACTGACTCACGATTGGTTGAATGGGTATCAGCAGGACCTTGAGCTCCAGTAACGATCACTAATGCGCAAACTCAAATGACGTCACCAGTGCAGGATGACATCACCTGTACTGTCCTTGCGTGTTCGTTTATCCTAAATATGAGAAGAGCCGGTCTCTGTTTGGTTCAATCAAGTATTTATTTAGAAGCAAGGAAAAGGTATGAAAAGTTACAGCAAAGCAATGGGCACCCAATGTACAGCCCCGGCCCTCTAGCAGCACCGGACAGTCACGAGTCGCGCCAAACAGAAGCCGGGTGTAATATTTTATAACAATAGGTAGAACCGGATTGGTCAATAGTGAGGGGCAGTCTTCCTTGGTTCTTCCTCGATGGTTCGCAGGCATAGTCCACCCTCTTGGCATTGGAATCAGGAAGTGATGAGCAGCCGCTCCTATTCTCTCTCCTCCTCTGATAGTTGCTGGGCAAAATGTTCACTTCATGACAAGCCTTGACACAGCGGACGCCTTGTGGGTTGATGTTGTTGTTCATTGGAGTAAAGAATATTGCCTTCCTGCTCTATGGGCTGTATGTTCTGTTTGTGTAAACATTTGAATACTCTAAACCAAAACAATGGCACTCTGTCTGTCCCCCAGAACTTATCAGACCTTTTATCAAGACAGGTGTGAGACTGACCAGCGGTGTGACGCACATACATTTCTAGCTAACTTCAAGATTAACACCAAGCAGCAAAGGTTATTATAAATCATTTGTGTGAAGGCCATTTATCTGGCCCAAACTGCTCCTGCTTTATTGTTTAGACTAGAGTACAGTTCCTTTTCCTATTGCAAGCTAATGAATCACAAGACAAGTTTCACTCCTTCTTTGAAACCAAACTGTAAGCGGGATTGTACATAATGATAATGATGTCCAAATGTAGCCTAATCACAAATGCTTCATTAGACAGGTATGTAACAGGAGATCAAAAGTCTGCATCTGAAACTTTTTTAGTAGCTGTTTGGCCTGAACACCTCGGGTCATCGTAAAGCAACTGTCTCTGATCTCAGGAGCCTCTAAATGACGGCAGCACCATTTCAACCGCTGTCATTTCCTGAGAGGCCAACAATTAGTCCATGCCAGCGGGCCAGCCGTGCTAATGGCTTCAGTGTGAAAGATGTGAGAGCCTTCGGTACCAGTGGCGGAGGAAGGCCAGTGGGTGCCTGGAAAAGAGCCACCCATCTCTCCACCCTAATTGCCATGAAAACTCCATCTAGTTGGCATTATGGAGTAGCAGGAGGGACTGGTGCCCTTTGAGAGGATTTGTTAAGCTAGCCCTGGTGTCTCCTGCTCCCGACCCCCCCTAAGGGGCAGAGGGAGGTGGACGGCAAAATGGGCACCAGATGGAAGAAGCATAACAGAGAAGCAGAGCAGGAGGAGGAGGAGGGGGGTGAGCATGGAGCATGGTGGGCGATTTGGCCGGCTCCGCACTTCTTGTTGTTCTATGTTGTATGGACATATGCCTCAGTATTATCCCAGATGACTGTAGATGTGAAATTACATTGAAACCCTGGATAGTTGAAGATGCTGAGGGGCAAATTAAAGTTGAAATTGCACCAACAAACAAATGGTGTTCCAAAATTACCTCTTCAGAAACATTTTGGGCAGTTTTGTTCCACAGTTTATTCAGAACGGGAGCTAAAACAAATCTCCTGACTTTGGATCTCATGCTGCACCCGCTGTGTTATTCCAACCAATTTTCTGGGGCCTATCCAGTGACGGCACAGTTAACCAAGCAAGGCCTGTGTATTTGCATCACAGAGACAGTGGTGAAAATAAATGGATGGGGACTAAATTGAGAGGGAAAGGCTGACAGTGGGTCATGTTGTGAGGTCTGTTAATCATTTCTTGAGCCCCTCTGGCTCCAATAAAGCAGAATAAAAGAATATAAAAGAACAATTTGGGCTGCCCCAGCTGTGAATAACCAACCCATCACACCACACAATAGTCCAGTCACGCTTGCTATAATTCAGCTTGTGATCTCAGACACGCCCCTCTCTTGCCACATCTTTGTTAAAGTCACCCGTCAGGCATATCATCGTCCTCTCCCCGCCCCTCCTCAATGGCCAGATGGTTAAAATCCATAATTCACTGCCAGGAAGAAGAAAAAAGCCTCTTGGACCCCCCCCCTCCACAACTTCCTCATCCCTCAATGCTATGACATTACTCTCACCGCGGCTCATTATTGGCCAGTCGAAGCCCACCCCCTCCCTGGCTAATTAAGCTCAGCTTTGTTGAGCTGGGTGCAATAGCTTAGTGATCTGGGAGGAGGTCCCTGCACCTGGGGAGTCTACCTGTTACAGTGCCTGGCTCATCAGCCTCACAGAGAGGGAGAAGCAGGCGGGGACGGAGGGGGGGACGGAGGGGGGGGGGGGACGGGGACGCAGCTGTCTGGTCTGCAATGGCACTTAGAGAAGAGGCGGGGCGGTAGCTGCTGGTGTGTTATGCAGTTGAGGGCGTTTTAGTCAAGACACGTCGGTAGGTGTGCGTTCATAAGGACATAAGTTTCGATCAGCAGCGCCCCACAAATATTTTTTCAACTTACTAGAATACATGTTAGAAGCTGAACCAAACCAGAGCAAACTATGCATCTAACATCATTTGCCACCTCTGACAAATCTAGTTTAGCTTCATTTATATCTGAGTGACAAGAGGGATGGTTCAGTGGGACAGGGATTAACTGGAAAACTGGCGATGGATCCTCCGGTCAAGGTCATTGTTTTTTAATTTCTGTATTTAGCATGAGAAAATACAGAAGATGAAATAGACGCACAAACGTTGGACATCCTGATGAAGTGGATTATTTGCTTGAGGATATAGATGTATTCTTTATTTGAGGATCATATCACTGTCATGACATTTAATGGGTGAGATGAAATCAGATTATATAATGTGAAGAATGACAGCAGAGATGGTTGAATCTCTCCAGGTGAGTCCTGGTTACAACACTTATTAAGCTGTGACAGGCACTTGCCATTGATTTTCCCCTGGAATGCAGTGCCTCTTTGAAGTTGGATGCGCAAAGCACTGTGGGAAAGCAATCAAGCTCAAAAGTTTTCACCTCCTTCACATTCTGAGGCTGACAAATAACTCATCTTTTTTTGCTGCCAATCAATATGACACAGACGTCCTCACTCCTGCACCACAATATTTTCACTCTCCGACGCTGATTGGAATGAACTCCAGTGTTTCTAAGGTCCACACGTGCCGATTGTGAGAACGTGAACCAATCTTGTTGAATAGCGCAAGGTCTTTTTCAGGCCAGTCACATCAAAGAGTCGATGCGGCATAGGGGAAAGGGTCAGTCTCCAAGAAGCTCTCGAAAATGGCAGCGCTCCCCCGTAGGACTTGGGGAGTCTAACCCCCCGAAGCACACATGGTCACCAAAATATCCTCCATCATTTGAGGAGGGGGGCTGGTAATAATGCTAATGCATATTTAAATGAGTACTTTGCATTTATCTGCATTCATCTGAAAACAAAATAGTATAAAAATTTGAATAGAATAAACTAATATGAAAAGGTGCAGAGGGGAATTCATGAGATGCAAATGTCTGATAGGATAAATGACGGATCCATCTTTTCCTACTTAATGTCCATGGAGTCATGGTTAATCGTGCTTTTGTTGTGCAATTACCCAGAGTTTGCTCAGGGTTTAGAGAGTCGGGCGGAGGGGTGCGGTTAGTCCTTTGTTTAACTTCCTCCCCTTGTGGCCCTGCATGTAACTTAGGCCTCTGGAGATCAGATAATCCCCTGACTAAAGCATATTGACTCTGTCACTTCCAGTTACGCGTCCTGCTATGTGACTGGTGATGAGAAGACATAAATATATAGAGAGAGAGATGACTAACAAGGATTTCTCCTGCTCTTAAAGTGGCATGATTGTCTCGGTTTCAACCACGTCAGCGGGCAGTCCAAATGCTTTGAAGCTGGCTTTGAAGTTCTGAGGCAATTGGAGGAAATGAGGAAATCAGCCGCGGGGTTTCCTGAAGAGCCACTTTGTGAGAGGGGTGATTGGACACTGTCCCCCAGAGAGAGACAGCGGCCATTTTGTGCAAGGGGCCTGTCCTTCTGGCCTACACAATAAATGTAGAGGACAGAGGCACCAATTATGGCACTTTGGCATATGGGCAGTAGGGAGAACCAAGCTCTAATGATGGATCCTGCCAACTGCTTGCCAGGGCAGGTCAGAAGCTCACGATATCTATTGGCAGAAAAACAAAAACACCCCCCAATTACTGCCACCACCTCTCCTGATGTATCAGTGCAGGAGGCAAATGTTGAGGGGGGGTGTATCATACACCTGCAGCCTGGTAGAGATGCTGTATCTGGCTGCTTGCCACCTTTAACCCTCCACTATCCAGCTGAGGGAGTGGGGTTGGAGATGTATCCGGCTGTCTTTGCCCCAGCGCAGAGGTTCCCAAGGGTCCACACTGCAGCAGCAGACCCCAGAAGTGCCCACGCCCAGAGCCGGGCGCAGATGTTCCACTCCGGTGCCGTGTGGTGTCTCGTGGCAAACCGATACCTTTTCTGATGCCTGTCCGACAGCAATCACGTCTCGCCGCTCAGGACAAGTCAGACATTAACCACACTTCATCTCAGCTGACGCTCATCCAGGGGAATAGGACTCACACTCGGTCAATACACCGACAGCCACAGCCGCTGACATGACAATGAGCTGCAGCAATGAGGCCAGAGTTTTCTTTGGACAATTTCAGGTAGTCAGGACCCTTTACATGTAACATTTTCTCCTTAGCAAGAGGTAAAGGGCCCCAGGCAGTAGCACAATCTGTCATAACTGTTTTCACTCTGGGTTTGTTTGCATGGAGACTAACATTGTGATCATAATCTGTTCAAAAGCCCAAACAAAAAAAAATGCTTGCACCTGAGTCAGGATTCTTAAGGAGTTTAAATATTTTCATAAACTGATTAAAAGACAAATAATATCAAGTAAAACATATAAACTGATTTCTTTGTGGCCACATTGTCTGCACATGTCTTCAGTCTTGAAAAGCAACTATGAACAGAACTGAATCACTTCCTGAAATGATCCGTTATCTGTCAGCTGCAAGCAAAGGTGCAGGGATACAGTGACTGATGTATGTCATTGATCTTGAACTGCAATGCAGATTTATAGTTTAAGACTTTAATGATAAACATGATTGATTTATTTGTGTAGTGTACGGTTTAAACCTAAATGTCACCATTTGATGCACAATATTACATTTTACAACTAATCTGCATCAGTAATCGCTGTAAAGGACAGGAACTACATTGTTCAAGAAAGAACTCACAACAGCACAATAAAAATATGCCTATCAAATAAAATCAAGTGAATAGTGAAGACATGATATCAAAGTCAGTGAGTGCAGAGCTGGGCAGGTAGCAGCTCCTGTGAATTGGCTTTGAAAGTGCTGATTGACCTGCTGCCCTCACGTCGTCTGACAGTCTGTTCCATTGATTTCTGTCTGTTACACAGAATGTTGATTCCCCAATGCAGTGCAGTGAAATGGTATAGTAACAAACAGTGCACAACAAGTCTTGTAGGGGAGGAACATTCTATAAACTTTGGGAAAGTTTGAATATCTGAAATTGTATTTCTCCAGTACGCCACAGGAATGGAACTGTATAGCTTATTGAGATTTTAGAGTTTGTTAGTAAGAAAAATCAAGTGGTCTTGTGGCTATTTCACCACTCAGTATAAGAAAGGATCAGAGCAGAGAGAGAGTTACGAAAATATCTCAAATTTGTATCATAAATTTGAAATGTTCATTTAAAAAGTGATTGCTTTCAGACATGCATAATCTCCTGACATACTCCAGAGATTTTCCCTGGAGTTTCTCCTGCCATCCTTCTAGTAAAAACTCTGGATGGTGCCCAAATGAGCTGACATGAGAATACGGCAGGAGATCCTCCAGAGGATTCACCACCAGCAAGTGGGCTTGTTGATGACGTTTCTAACAGATGCAAAACTGATAATAATAAAAAAAAGAATACAAACATCTCAGGATGGAAAAGAAGAGCCATACAAACAGAGTTGACGTGGAAATAATGTGTTACATCCTGCCTCTGCCTGCTGCACCACCCCTCACCTGAACGCTCTGGAGATTTCTGTGCTGCTGTGAATGCATCTGAGCGGAGAATCTCCTGCTGCGTTCTTCATTTGTAAAGGGCAAACTGTGGAGAAAGTCTGGACCCGATTGTGTGCACATTCTACAAAGATGTCAGTCCTTTCATCTTGTATGCATAAGCTTTTAATGTGTGCCGTAGCATGCAAGCACACACGCACAATGTTACTATAAGCTATAAAATTACACCTACTGAATATCTGATATTCTCAGAATCCAAGGCAGTCTTTGAAGTTTAAACCAACCTCAGCAATAATCTATATGGTGAGGCTACTGTAACCTTTGGAGTAGGCAGAGGCTCACACAAGCACACAACATTGATCCTTATACAGGCAAGGGAGCTGTGAATGGCCAGTGATCCCTTCACCATCGCTCAAGCCTGCCCCTCCCTCTCATTTCTCCAAGTATTCCTGAATTCATTTGTGTATAAATATTGAAAATATTAAATAAGTGTACGTGTTTTACATAATTGAGTAGTGCTTTGTTATATCAGCTTTCAGTTTGCAAACAGTGTCTTTATCCAACTAAATCCTCAGTCCACTGGCTTATCCTTCACCAACGACTGTTATCAGTTCTCTGTGTTGCAGTTCAGTGAGTGGAACTGCACTGGGAGAGCTCTGCACTGAACTCTGCGGTGAACAAATCTTTTTAATGAACTAAATCTAATGATTCAAAACACTGGAAAGAGCGGCTTTGCCTTTTGAGACACTGACTCCCTCCTCATGTGGGGACGAAAGCTCCAACACAAGATTGTGATGAACTCAGAGATTCAACTTCCTTCATCTGATTCAAAAGTGTTTTACTTGGTATAGTCACTTGTTTAGGATTCTTTCAATGGTTAAAATTACATCAACTCTTTTTAAATCCTTGAAAGATAAAAAAAAATGAATGGCCTATATACATATTACAGATATACTGTACCTTCTACTTTAATAGAGAATCAATGCTACTGTAAAAAGAGGCTTCACTTTTCAAATCACAATTGTGTAAATTGCATACTGGACCAGCTGAGATGTCAGGAAGTCATGTCATTAATCTCAAGCATTTAACAATTCTATTTATTTAAACACCATTTTAATCAAATAGGATTTCCATGATGACAATATCATTTGATCAGTTAGAGCCAATTTATTGCCTTGGCCAATGGCTTTTGTCTGAGTCATCCAAACAGCTTGTTTAACAAGGAGCAGAATGACGAAAGTCTACAGCCATGCTAACACAGCAGTGTGCAGGCACAGTGGTGCTGAGATTGGGATTCCCAGCAGACATTTTTCAATAAAAAAGTAACTTAAAGATCATAGTAAACTGGTTTGCAGCAGAATAGTTCATTCTCAGCCTCGTCCAAATCACCCAGGAGACACTTTCTGTCCTTTGAGACTGAATGAAAGTGGCCAAGTTTCCACAGCCAAAGGCAGATTGCAACATTTGAACTGAGCACTAATAGACTCAGAGCTCTGCTCAGTTTAAGGATATGGCTCTGGATGGGGAGTGTGTTTAATAAGACAATGTGTTCTCAGGTTCACTTCATGTTTCTTCTGACCTTTTTCCTTTGTAGTATATGGAAAGTCACATTTAGACTGTAAATCAAAAGGTTTGCTTGTGAATAATTATTTGAGAGGCATGTTAATGAATCCATTAGACAGTTTCAGTGTCAAACTGTTCACATGTGTCACATTCTATATCATCATGTACGTTTTGGGACCATTTTATGCAAATACAAAAATCATTTTTTGTACATATCCAGATTCCTGCAGCACAATCCAAAAATTCGACAGCTTATTATGCACGTGCTTGAGAGCTTTATTACCAGTTATGTTGGTGCAGGTCTCTGAGCAGGGAAATTAAACTTGAAACTGCTCAAATGTCCATTTGGTAACAAAAGAATGTGGTTGAATTATACACATTAAACCCATCATACAAGTGTACAATGAAACTTTAATAGAAAAGTACATCCAGTTGTAGCAGGCCTAAGGAAAATATATATACTTGTCATAAACCAAATCTACAGTATCTCTGTGAACCATGGTGCTCCAATGAAACTAAAATAGTTCCATAAGTCTGCTAACTCAAAAAAGAAAGGGCAAACTAATTTATTTAACATATTTGTCTGACAAAGTTTATGTAAATAGATTTTGGTTTTGGGAAAGGAAAGGAAAGGGGGTGATGGCCGTTCAGTTGTGATGATGTTCGCTAAAATGTTTCATTCATTTGCAATGTTAAGCAGTTCATCTTCTACAGCCTTGTAACTCATCATCAAGCCAATTTTAACTTTCAGCAAATTTAATTAGCATTAAATTACTGATGAAGTTCATGTGGAACAGCCAGCACGGATATCCTGAGAAAAGGAGAAACTTCTTTGGTGATGGTACAATAAACAATAATTCTTAATTGATTATGAAAAAATAATGATACATTGATTTTGTGATTTTCATTATCATGCATGCTTTATCCATAGTTTTAAATATGAGTCAAAAATAGCTACAAGTATTGACTCGCTGAAATGAGGGATTTCAAATCATTGATGTTCTTTACCTGTGTGGGAATGTTAAAAGACCTTGATATGGTAAAGAGTCATCAATCCAACGTGATGTTGACATTAATGACCCATCTGCATCCAACTCTGAATTACATTTGTATAAAAGGCCGAACCCCACCATTCACCCCTCAGTTTGATGGATCTGCATGAAATTTGGTTTCATGTTTCAATCAGAGGTCAACATGCAGCAACCTTCACACTCTGCTCCATGGTCACACTCAGAAATGAAATAATATCCAGCAGTGAAATATTTACTAACTAATACTATTATTAATATGGTTACTCTCTGTGTTACACTGCAACATCCAGGTAGACTTTACAAGTGGTTTTGGAACATGAGCACAGGTACCTGTCCTTTGTGATGTTAAGCATGAGCACACATGATGTAAGAACATGTCAGCACATCCAAAAAACAAGCTTTGAAGCCTGGGTATAAATGGATTCATACACACTGCATGTGAAACAGACTATTTTTCTGTGTTTACGCAGCAGAAATGTTTATGTATTCATCAAACACATGGTTGTCAAGATGGTGGAACATGGAGGGTTATTACTGAGACTTATGAGTGGCTGAGGAGAGGAGCCAAGGAGCATGCAATCATACACACATCTTTGCTGTGGCACTTCACTGCTGCCTCATTATGGAGAGTTTATTGCTGAAATAAAAAAACAAACAGGCAATTGGGTGTTGAAGATAATTGCAACAACATTATCGCCGAGTTATGATTTGCTGTCTTTTTTTTTTAAAACTGCCAACATATTGTTATCAGCTGACGGCAGTGCTGTGAATATTTATTGTTTTCTTGTGGCAGGCGCTACATGCTGGCTCATTTGTGGGATGATAAAGAACCCTGGTGTGAATATTTGTCAACAGTGTTCAAGTAATAACAGGAAGTGAACTGAGGGCTGTCAAGCTGCTTTGATGGAATTGACCCCAAAAAGTTAATATTTTTGCTCTGTGTTGAAAACAAAAAAATATTAGGTAATCTTTAATCCACATAAACTTTTCCCACACAGTATATCCTGACTCTAAATGTGGAGAGCGTGGAGTGAGGTGTTTCACTCCTGGACTGTTAATCACCCTGCCTGGCTGTGGAGGTGGAAAGCCTCCTCTTAAAGAGATTGATTGAGGAATTACTCTGTGAGCAAATATGTGCGTGAGAGTTTTGGAGACACTGTAGAAGAACAGAGCATTTAAAGTGCTGCAGCCGGACAGTTTTAGACGCAGGCAGAAATCAGTTAGCCTCCGTATATTTGACGTCACTTTTACATCCTCTACTATTAACAAAACACTTCTCAGAACAGCGGCTATTGATTTTACACAGCTCGCTCTTCTTCTATGCCATGTCCATATTGTTCCCCCATTAGTGCTGTATGTGTGGACGTAGCTGGCACAGATCCCCAATGCATGGAAGACCCTCTAAAATAAAGAAGGGGGGAAACCCCAGGAACAGAAACGGAACAGGGGTCGTCACGGCAAGTTTGTTGGCGGGATGGCTCCCATTGTCACAGTGATGGAGCAGGAGGGCAGGGTCCGGATGGGGGACGGGCATCGTTAATAGGAGTCACACTGCTGCTGTCAGCGGGGCGTCCATGAGCCACATGGACCATACTGCTACCATCGCACGTGCATGTCAATGATGATATGTAGACTATGCGTTAGGGCTATAGCATGCTTGAGCATGATTGAAGGCATGTGGCTACATTTCTCTCATCCATTTGCACACACACACACACACACACACACACACACACACACACACACACACACACACACACACACACACATAGGGATGCACACACTTATACGGTCTATAAACAACGGGCTGACAGAATAGCGGAAACACTATAATCCAGCAGCCCTGCAGTCATGGCTGTTTGCTTCAGCTCATAATCTTGAGTAAAAAAAACAACTGAAGTTAACATTAACCAAATAACATGAGCCTCATCTAATTAATATTTAATGCAGCTACTGATTTTTATTACTTTACTGTGTGTTATGTAATAACTGCTATTTTGCTGAAAAACATGAAATTCATATTATAGCTTCAAAATGTAACTAATGATAGATAACACTCCTCAAAGCTTTAGGCTTTTTCTTGGACAACAAAATGTATTTATGTTACGTTAAATTATAAGAATCTGCTGATTTGAGACGGCTACTGCTGAAATGTTCGCTCGTTTTTGCTGTAAAAGCCAGGAGCGGAATCTTATTATTTTTTATGGACATTTTATGGACAGTTTTCAATGAAGCCAGGCACATACTTACTTTTCATGCATTGCACTTTCATTGTCGTGATACGGCTTGGACTTAACTACTGTCTTTGTTTTTCTGTTTACTTTATTGTATCTGGTCGATCCCCCGGAAGACTGAGTACTGTATGTGGAGGGAATGATAATAAATTCTACATTGAACCCTGAATGTTAAGATCTTCTTGTTTTCTGCAGCTTACTGCATTATCGGGGTGTTTTCTCATACTGTTTTGTCTCAGAGATGCTTTCAGTCCAAAAAAATTTGTGCAAGCTCCTGTTTTTGCTGAAGAAAATGTCATTTTCATAAAGATATTGACATGTGACGTGAAAAACAAAGTGTGACAGTGGGAAGACAAACACAGTGACAAACGACACAGCAGGAGTTTGGCGAGTCCCATGTTTGTTTGTCTTGCACATACTGTACGCATGCGTTTATGTATATGAGCTGACTCACGTGCATGTATGTGTGTGTAGTTTAGGGTAAAGACAGTGACAGTAAGTCTATTCTCCCCCTTTTCTCCACCACCCCGATGTAGAGCCTCCTGGGATGATTATTAATCTAATAATTAAACATTTATTGCCAACAGCACCTGCTCTCTCTCCCCCCTGCGGACCCCCCGGGACCCCATCACAGAGACAGAAAGAGAGAGAGGAGGAGAGCGGGAGAAGCAGGGAGGGAGGGACACAGGAGGAGCCAGAGGGAGGGGTTGGAGAGAGGAGAGCAGCAAATCCGAAGGGGTCATCATCACATTGCTGGATTCTTTCACACCGGCGAGCTGTGTTTTTGTGTGGTGGCAGACAGCGTGTGAAGTTATGTGAACCCAGAACAAAAGAAACAGGGAGGAAGGAACAATCCGATGCTGGGAAGGAACTGGAGGGACTCACAGCAGGGGCCCCCCCAACTCAGTCTGACATCAACGACCAATCAATCATCTCGACTTGATTTCTTTAAGTCAACTTTACTTTCTTTTCTTCAGTTTTTAAAGAAAAAATTTCACACGGCTGAATTCAACTCGGGATCATAGAGACATCTCTTGGGGGCATCTCAGAACCAAGTGAGGAGGCAGAGGAAATCCAAGTCACCAGTGGATAGACTCCCACTTTGAACAGCTAGAGACAGTGAGACCTTCAGCAGGAGGGAGAGCAGGTCCCTCTGTGGGGCAAGATGCTTCGCTATCTGTTAAAGACCCTGCTGCAGATGAACCTGTTCAGCGACAGCATGCGAAACCCATCCAACGGCACTGATCTGTTCTACAACGGCTCACTGCCCTCCTTCAACAGCTCCCTGCTCGACTGGGGGAACTTCACCGGCTTCAACGGTAAGAGCCTGGAATTTGCTTTCGAGTCCTCCTCTCTTTCATCCCCCCTTTGGTTTGTCTTCACCCTCTTTTCCTGACATGTGCAAGGGGGCACACGGCTTTTCTTTTAAAACACTTACAAGGGGCTGGCTTTTGTGATGATAATGTGATGTGATCATAACTGAGCTGGGGAAAGGAGAAAGTGAAAAGTGGAAAGGAAATGTCATGAGAGTGAATCTCCTGTGAGGTGACTGGAGATGAAGGACTGTTTGTACTGGGATGAGGTGCTTATAATAGATCACTTAGCCAAATGTAAGCTCTGCTGATCTAAGACCAGATGCAAACATGCATAATGAGTATCCAAGAACTTGGTGGTGACAGTTAATTATCACATACCATGGCTGGTAAAAGATGATTATCAGATAAAGCTCCAGACATCCAGCCCTTTAAAATATACAAAAATTTGATTCGGCTGGATCAAAACACTTGTAACAGGCAGGATATAAATTCCTAATCTAATATCCCCGTCTACCCACAGCCATGACTTCTGTTTCCTTGAGAGCGATACCAAACTAAATCTTATTCTCAGCCTACGTCCCTCTGAAGATTGCTGTCCCACAGAAAGGGTCACCACATGCTCGCTGCACACAGAGATCACACGCTTGTCAGAGTGTTTTGTGAGCTGTGAGTGAAATTTGACAGAGAGACAGAGAGAGCATTACCCAATAACACGCTCTGTTTTGCAGCGGCATGAGCCTGCAGTCTGCTCACTGCACTGAATGAAGCTGTCTGCTGTCAGCCATGATGGAGAGGAGCTGTCACATCTCCTTAACTTTTGCCACCGGGCTCCTCTCTCTTCCTCTGTGTCAGTGATGAAACCCCGGGCTGCAGCACTTGTGTCCATTTTGCTCCAGGTGGAATTCACAATCACCTTGTTTTTTATGGTAGTGGAAGGAATTTGGGTTTAAATGTGCGTCTGCAGAGGCTTATTACCAGGATGTAATGAAATGTCCCTGCTGGGAGTTGCCGTAATGGCCGAGCTGTATATGTATGCGTGTTGTGTGTGTGTGTGTCTGTGTGTGCGTGTGTTTGTATAGGGTACAGTTAAGTCAAAAGAGCACCTTGATGTCTGCTTTAATGAGCACCCCAGCTTTGTCTCCATGTCAGTGCATACCAATGAACAACACACACCCACACACACCCACACACAAACACATACGCACCCACACCCAGACACACACACAAACACACACACACACAAAGACACAGCCTTGTTAGGTGTATGTAACTCACTCAGCAGTGTTATGTGATTTCTCTCTTTCTTTCTTTCTTTCTTTCTTTCTTTCTTTCTTTCTTTCTTTCTTTCTTTCTTTCTTTCTTTCTTTCTTTTTTTCTTTCTTTCTTTCTTTCTTTCTTTCTTTCTTTCTTTCTTTCTTTCTTTCTTTCTTTCTTTCTTTCCGGCAGTCCACCACCTTGTGCCCATGAGTGTCAGGAGTCACAGTGTGTCCTCTCTGTACCGCATTGTGTGTCTGTGTGTGGAGGTGATTGGTGTGTATTTTGTCACAGAGGGAAGCGAGGTTTGCCTTATGATGAGTGGACATGGGCATGAAAAGTTAGATTTTCTTCTGAGCACCCCCCCCCTACACCACCAGCAGCAGCATCACCATCATCCCAATCATCAGCTTTGAGTTGCAGTGCTGTATCAATAATGCTGAGTTTATAGCTTTGCATTCATTGTCCTCACACTTCTATTTCTTTCTGTCTATTCATCCCCGCCTCATCCACAAGCTCTAATGGAGTGGAGATTGAGCGCGGTGTGCACTCCTGAGATCTATAGCAGCCCAATGAGAAAGTGAGCATGAGATGCGAGGAGGGACAATGAATCTATTGAGAGGAATCTATCTGCTGTACAGCAACACTGATAGACTGATAGGCTGATAGACAGACGTGCCTCCTGTGCATCTGTCTTCATATTCTGTCCGATCTTACCCCAGAGCTCCCAGAAACACTATCTCCTCCCCACAACCTTTAAGTGACATCGATGTGTTTAGCCAGTCTAAATTAGCACTGTGGGTAGATGTAATAGATTGACTAATCAGCGATCAGCGAGAGAAAGTATATAAGGTTTCTCCATTGTTCACCTAGTGTGGAGGATATGGATCGACCACATGGAGAGAATGAAAACACCGGCAAACACTGATATCTAAATTTCCACCTGCTAGGGAAATCAATGTGACTGTTTCCTAACAAAAACTACATCCAGCTTTTTCACTCACACAAAACCTCCTTTGTCATCTTTGGCCAGATTTGGATTGATTCCCCACGTATTATTTAGTATACTATTTGCCATATAATAGAGATGTATCTCGCCAGCCATTGTGTGCTGATTCACTGAGGGTGGAGGGGTGGGGGGGGCTGCCGGTCAAGCCGTGGGTATCAAGGCAAGAAGCTCAATAGCAAAGCGGTGGGCGGACAGCCTGTGTGGGTCGACCTGGAGCTCAGAGGGAGGCTCAATGGGAAAATCAATGCAGGCCGATAACCAATTTGGGAAATAATGGACAATTCACTCAAACACAGCAATATAGTGGAACTGCTGGGCCTGGCAAGTTTATCTATTAGTTCTTTCATTCGTTCACTCTCCGACTCGTCCTTTATGGAACCTTTCCTGTTTTCTCTATCGACAGTTTCTTTTGGGAGTTCCACTCCCACGGCTGATGCAGGGGTCCAAACCAATACCTGATTACACCTGGCAGACCAGTTTGTTGATCGATTGGTTGATTGATTGCCTGGGGTGGATTATTGAGCAGCTGAATCTTTAGAAATTACAATGAATTAAAAGTGTGTGGCTGTATTGTGTAAAGTTATCTTTGACTATCTATCTTATCTTGTTCATATGCTCTGTTATTTGTGTCTTATAGACGGAGGGAACCTCACTGGACTTCTTTGTAACTGCCCACTCGTCCTCATGCTTGTGCTCTCATTTGTGCTCCAGACTGTGAAGATACATTCATGATCCATAAGAGACAGCAGAATATCTCCTCGGGTCAATAGTGTTCAGACCGACGCTCTTTAGGGAGCAGATGCACTTTCCAAAATCAGAGCGTTGAAGATGTTGGGCTTACGAATCAATATGGAAAACTTTAATGAAAGAGCAGCAAGCATGGAGAGAGTTTCAGTTTCTCATCTATAAAGATGTAGAAGGCCTCATTAGTGTGGCAGATGCAGATTACAGTGTAATCAATACGTTCCTTTTTATGGAAAGAGATATCAGAAATCACAAAGACGATTGTTGTATCATATCACAAGCACCAGTTTGTCCCAGTCATGGATGACTAAATGTGTTGATGTTCTGCGAGATAATTTCATGATAAATCTGTCATTATGATGCTATAAGATGAGAGGTGGTGTGTGTGTGTGTGTGTGTGTGTGTGTGTGTGTGTGTGTGTGTGTGTGTGTGTGTGTGTGTGTGTGTGTGTGTGTGTGTGTGTGTGTGTGAATGTGTGTCACACATAGGCATCTGCATGTGCATTGATGCAGCTGGGTAAGGCCATGTCTGCTGCTGCACTGTGTAATTGTATGTGTGCATGTATTGTAATTTATGGACACTAATGCGGCCATTTGTCCCTTCATTGAGGTCAAGTAGACTCCCCTTTGCTCTATTCACCAATCTGCCAGGGAGTCATTAAGTCGCTGTGCTTGTCTGTGTGTGTGTTTGCATTTGTCCTGGCTAATTACTTCTAAATATTTCAATATGTAAATCTCATAAAAGTATACCCCCCCCAACACACACACATCACCCAGGACCGATTTTATTTTCAGATTCTGAAGCCGAGCTGCCTGTAGAATCTTTATCAGTGCAATCAGCAATTCTTACAGTCAAGCCTGTTCAATTTGCACACTGATAGAAACAGACTGAATTCAGAAAGAGGCTCTTGGAACTACAGAGGGAAGGTGCCAGCATGAAACCCACCAGGAGGTCTGAGAGGAGGGCTAAACTCATTTTACCAGGGAACCGTTTGCTTGCTGTCTGGTGCTAATGGAGAGTGTCAGGGTGGGGCTGTGTGCGCCCAGTGGGCACCTGCAGAGGGCTCAGGACCTAAAGCACAAAACGTGAAGGAAAAGATGAACAAAGAAAAAAATCTGAGGAGCAAAACATGTTTGCGGTGCTTCCCACTGTATCCATACCACTGCATTCCTCATTTTCTCACTGGGAATGTCTGGCTCACTGAAATGCATTATTAATAGATATCTAGGGAGCATTTGGGAAGCCAAACATCTTTATTCATGGTGTGAACCAAGCTCTGGGAACCACCAGTTGTCTCCCCTCTTACTAATCTCAGCATTACTCTGCCCAAAGCCAGAGGAGGTAGAGCGGGTCGTCCACTAACCAGAAGGTCACTGTTTCCTCCAGACTGCATTCTGCAGTGTCCTTGTGCAGTACACTGAACCCCGAGCTACCAGCAGTGTGTGAGTGATATGACAGAGAAAGTACTGTATGTACAAGTTGAATGAATGAATGTGTGGTTGAATGTGACTTTAAGACTTGAAAATGAGAGAAAACAGAGAGAGGGAGGGAGATGCACGAATTCAAAGTCACCAGTAAAGCAGGCACAACCCCTGCCTCTCCTCTGGACCTACTCTCCCTGTCAGAGCTGGTTCCAGCTCCAGCGTGAAGTCCGGATCATTAAACGTGACCTTTCTCAGCGAGCCGGTGCTGATGTTGGCGGCATGGCCGCAGCTGGGACTTTGTAGTGGGCTAGAAAGAGAATGTCTGATGACTGGTGAGGGCTCAGTGGTGGTTGGCCAGACAAACTATGGCGGGGAGCAGGGGGTGGAGGGACCTGTACCCCGCACACACTGATGGCATCCGGCCAAAACAACTCATTATTCTAGCAGAGGAGGGTCAGGAGTTCTCACACACACTGCTCTTCCATGCTGCTCTGTGGACCTTTCCTTGCAGCTATGCCTTCATTGTTAATAATTAGAACAAAACATGAACCAATGATGGTGATCTCTGTCCACATTTATGTCAGTAATCAATTTCTTGCATCTGCATGCACAGGCACTTGTGTGACTACTGTGTTGAAACCTGATGACATTTGTTCATCTAAAGTGTTTTTCAGAGCAATCGAAGCCACTACAAAGACACATATGAATGAAAAAAGCATCATAACGCAACTCTGGTGTAAACTGTCAGCACAACATGATCCAGGATATCCAAGAGAATCAGCCGACTCCAACAAGGTCACAAATGCTTCTCTCGGTGAGATGCCCACTGGTTTTCGGCACAGCCACTGCAAGAACATGAAAAAGTTCAGCTTTTTAATGACTGTTTTAGAGGAATGTCATGCTCCATCTTTTCAGTCGTACACTGCACATCATACACACACTGCTGCAATCTGAGGAACTCACTCTGTCCCTGTGATATCATGTCCACTGAGGACCATATGAGGTCCATCATATTTAGCAGTCATACAGAAAAGATGTTCCCAATACCTGTCAGTCATAGACTTTTTATGGAGGAAAGTTCTGTGTATACGGAACACCCGAAACCTACTGGACTTTTCAAAGTGCAAAAATGTAAAAACAAAAAGACTAAATGCTAAAATACAGACATTCATATTCAGAGAGGCTTGTTCATAATAACAGTTTTCATCAGAATTGTTGTTCAGTGCAGAACATGATATGCTTTTGAAAACCTCCCTTCTTTAAGATAGAATGGTACGGCTCAGTGATTATAGCTTTTTCACTTGCACTTTTCCACTGTTAAAATCCCTTTTCTCTGTTTCCACAGATCATTTCCATCTGGAACATTCAAAATCTCTCAGCTATGTTTTACACACCGCAGGCTATATCCATACAACTGACTTTTCATTTGAAAACATTGTCTCAATCTAAAACATCATGTCGACACGTTTTGGCTCCGCATCAGTTTTATCCCTGTCCATACCAACTCACCTGAAAACACATATTACAAAACAAGAGCAGGGTGCCAACAGCATTTCCAAACTTCTCCATTTCAGTAGCTCTAGATCTCCGTAGTCGTGTTAACACCAGGCGTATCCGTAGCACAGCTGATGTGAACAGACGTATGGATGTATCCTTAGACCTGTTTCTTTCCAATTTTTTTTAGAGAGATGTTCAAACACAAAAAATCACACGTGAATAAATGGTTAAAACATTTTGTTATTTTGTATTTTGTTTATGCAGGCTCTGTGAAATGGCAGTAAAATGGCGCAGCACATTGCAGCAGCGGCCTCCAACTTGCAAGCCTGCAGGATATTTTTGTGGATAAACAGATACAGATACATTGTTTTGTTTTCAACCCTCCAGGCGATCACTTGGTTAGCGTTAGACATAAGTCCGTGATGTTTACTGGGTAAATAATAAACAACTCTGAAACTTTGCTCTTTTTCTTTGTGTTCAATACAAAATCTAAAATGGGTGAAATAAACCGTATTCAAAGACGAATGTGGTCGAACAAAAGGACGCCCTGCTGTTCTAACTTTCAGGAATCTTCTCTGTTACTCACCCTCTCTCATCTCCTCTGCTATACCTCATCTGTTTTATCTCCCGCCTCGCCATCATTCATCCTGTGTTCCTTTAACCTCCCTCCATCTCACTCTATATTTGCCCACTCCCACTATCTGCCTCACTTCAATTTTGTTTCAATTCCCTTAGATTTATTGGCATGGCTGTCGCATAAACAACAGGACTGCCACATTGTGTGCACACAAAAGGAAAATAGAAAAGAAGCCAGTGAATGCCTTTTGAGTTTATATCCACGTCTGTGTATGTATACGACGGCATCTTGTTAATGAAGGATCTGAGTGTCTACATATTCACCTCCTCTTCCTCTCTCCATCCATTCTGTGCTCCTCCATATCATCCCTCCATCTGTCCCTCCCATCCTTCCCATTAAGAGCCCTCCACGGTTTCTTCCAGTAGCAGAGGATGAGGAACATCAGGCGGCGCTCAGCGGCTCAACGATGGCTCAGCAGTCAAGCTCGGTGCCCAATTACAGGCAGATCATCTCAGCGTGTTCTCAGCTGCTTTCAGCTTCAGCCTCCTCGTTGTGGTTTCCATCAAACACCGGCCCGCTACATCTTATTATTCACAATTTTACTTTACAGCCTCAATCTGTAGCTACAGCATGGAGCTGTCTGTTGAATACCAGTTGAGTTTTAACTAACCAAATAGAAGTTTTACCTCTGCAAAACTCTGTGAGATTATAAATGTTCATTTGGGTAAATCTTCCCCTTCTGTGAGATTTTGTGAATATGAAGATACATATCGGTTTATCGTATATCACAGAACTAATAGGAAAAAAAACTGAGGTACACAATTAGAACAAAGTTCACTCTGCGTTGTTGTTTTCAGCCCAGATCAGATGAACGTATTTTGCAGTGTTTTCCATGCTTAGCTCACTGTGTCTGAGATAATATGCAGAATTATGTACATAACCGAGTGGAAATGGTAATGAGGCAGCATCTGTGGCTGAAGAGGACAGAGGAGAGAGAGTTAGAGAGAGAGAGAGAGAGAGAGAGAGAGAGAGAGAGAGAGAGAGAGAGAGAGAGAGAGAGAGAGATTGAGAGAGAGAGAGAGAGAGAGCAGTAGAACCTACTTTGTAAGCAGAAGAGAATTCTGCGTATGCTAATAGCAGCTCGGACAACTTCCTCCATCCCTGCGTGGATTTCTCCGGGTGACGAGCACAGGCAGATTGGATGATGATGACGATATGAGATTGCGGTTAGATTCACTCATGAAGTGCAATATGTGGCCAGGGATAGTGCCATGTATTTGCAAAAAGAAAAAGAAAAAACGATGATAACTTCCTGGATTTCAAATTGTCACAGTAGCTCATTCAATTTCCCGTGTAGAGGAGATGTGATAAGACACCGAGATGAGAGTATGATAATGAAGGTTTTGCTGTTATTGGAATGAATGAATGAATATTATGTCCATTTCTCTTCAGAGATGGCCCCATTCAGTTTTAGATAATAGAAAAGCTGACTGGGTGTCCATCTCACTACACACTGACCAATTCATAAATAAAACTTAACTTCCTTCAGATGTGCTCTTTCTGCCCAGTCTCATAGTAGTTTATTAAATAGTCAAAACAATTAAAGTACTAATTCGGAATCATGGCCACAAAGTTTCAATTTTTCGTGACTTTTTAAATTTAGCATATGACAACTGGAAAGTTATTTTTGAAGCTAATGAAACACTTTATTCATTAATGGGGGCCATCACAAGTTGGGGTGGTTGGTGGGCGTACGAAGTGGGAGAGAAAGTATGGGACAGTGAAGACGAGAGGGTCAAATCGTGAGTCCGCTCTGTGCTCACTGCCTTCTGAGCTGAGGCTCATACACTCACTGCCTGCTAAGAGGATTTTTGTTCGCAGCAGTACACAAAAGTCTTAACGTGTTAATGAAATTAATGTGCAATGTTTAAATCAATCAAATCAATTGAATCAAACAGGGCTGACTTGCTCACAGGACAACAAAAACATATTTTTTCTTCTTCGATCGATGCCTCCATAAATTATCCACCCTTCCTATTCTCAACAACTCCTGCCTCAGTATATTAAAGAGGCCGGCGGCACCATTCATCTGGGAGCTCACGTACAAGGAAGGGGTCAGTCAAAATGAGGGGTTAAGTGTGCTGATGACGAACGGGTCACCAAGAAAGGTCGTAACCCTTAACCCATCTACAACCCCTGCGGTAGATAAATTAACCCCCAGCCCCCTCAGCCCTCACATAAATCCGAGATGAGGTAGCTTCCTCTGTAGATTGAGAGTGATGACACGGTCCTTTTGTTCATCACACCTGCCCGACGCCATTGTTATTCCAACCGGTGTGATTAGTCAGTAGTAGCTGTCAGAACCGTCCTCTCCATTGTCATTGCAGTAAACGCTCTGATTTGCGTGATGTGATGCATGTGCCTGTGTGTGTTAGACAAACGGACTGCAGCTCTCTTTTGAAAAAGTAATAAATAGTTGTGGCATCTTTTCTGGATAAAAAAAGGCTTAGACCCAGTATATGATTAAGACGACTTCATCAAAAATACACATGTATACGATACGTATACATGTCAGTGTCACACTAGTATCGGCTCACTGGTGAAATCACATAAGCCCTCGGTGTAAGCATGACAAATCTCTCCCCCTCTGCTGTTTGTCTCTCTCTATCTATCTCTGTCACACACACACACACACACACACACACACACACACACACACACACACACACACACACACACACACACACACAGACTCACACTGCAATACATATAGCTGTCTCCAAAATCCATTTCACATCTTGATCCCACTGCCAATTATCTCTCGATTTCATCGGTAGGAAAGAAACATGCAATGACAACCCTGCAGTGTCAACACTATCGGTCATGCATGCCTATGAATACTAAAATGTCAAAACAGTGTGGAGAGTGCAGATCATGGGAGCTTTGGGTTTTATACCACAATACGTTCTCCTCCTGTTTTCAGTTCGTTAATTATGTGTGACTATGCAGAGATGTGCGGCGCAGAAATCACAACACTAAATTTTCCTCTTCTGGTTTGCATTTGATTTACATTTGATTTAACCTCATTGTGGTCTGTGGACATTTCAGCTCAGTTTGTAATTATAAGGCCAAAAAATAGCCGCAGAATCTCTTGGAAATTACCAAACTGCTTTTGATAATTTTATTCTTTTTTTCAACGTATTTAAATCTTTCTTTTCCCTTTGACTTTTTGCAATTAATTGCAGAATCTTGCAAAATATTCCGTGAATAAATGAAAGCTGAATGAATATAACGCAGAGGAATCGCTGCTCTTTGACTGTTCAACTGTAAAAAAAAAATCCATAAATTGATTCATTCCGCAGCACATGAATACAACAACGATATTCAGTATCCTGGAGCAATAACTCATCCACTGTATGATTTGTTCATTATTATTTGATGCATATTTTCGGTGTATTCCTCAGTGTATCTGTCATGCCACATGCCAATATTGATTCATTAGCTAAGATTGTAAATGTGTGGGCGTGCGTGTGTATCTGTGTGTCTGTGTGCGTGTGTGTCTGTGTGTGTGTGTGTTTGTGTGTCTGTATGTTTAGGGCTGTATATCCGGAACAATTACCAGACAATTACTAAGTAAACACTAATTAATCAATAAAGACAGTCTGTGACCCACGGTGCCCTGACATCCCTTCACCCATTCACATGTACGCTCACACACACACACACGCTCCAGGCAAACAAAAGCCTGCGAGTAAATTGACTTGGGAGAATGTTAATTTCTCCTCTTTGTCCATTCACTCTCGTCCATCAGTCTCCAAATGACTGATGCAGATTGACTGAAGTTAACTTTTAGTTGGCGTGATATAATTGTAATCACACGCTGAGAGTTGTGTTTGCAGAATATTCAAATTTTGACATTTTGGATAATGTTTCCTGTGCAGGTTAAGGCCACAGTTAATCAAATGAAAGTGAAAATCCAATATTGGGCTGGTTGGGGCCGTACACTGGGAGGTAAATGCCACTTTGATTAGGTTTGATTCAATTCAACTGCATGAAAGAAAGCAAACAAAGAGACATATTTGCTTTTTTTCCTGTGGAATTAAATCTTCCTCTTTCAGACATCTTATAAATACCTGTACAGTACAACATGAAGCAACTCAAATAACACAGCAGCATGTACTTCTGAATGTCAAACAGTTCTGTCTTTATTCCTAACTTTTATATTGATACAGTTAAGCACAAGAGATACAAGAAAACTTTGAAAATGTTTTCTTGTCTATGTATATGTATATTAGTTTATAAAGTAATAATAACAACACCACTAATAATAATGAACTTTATTTGTAAAGCACCTTTCATACAAGAGATATAGTTCAAACTGATTTACATACAATGTAGATAACAATAAAAACAAGTTAATAAAAGTAATAACATGTTAAAGGACGTTTAAAAGAAAGAAAAACTAAAACAAATTATAAAAGCACAGGAGTGTGGACAAGTGCAATATCTAGTTAAAGACAGAAGTAGAAATATTTTTTGAAGTGTCTTTTGAAGCCTTTTATTGAACACAATTCTCTGATATATTATATTAATTGAATATATTCGTTTTTTATCCCGTTTATATTTTTAATACACTTTTTATATCTCCTCACATCAAGTATTGCATGCTACTATTTATTACTTTACTGATGTCTATTATTTTTTCTATTATCTTATCTTATCTTATTATCTCATCTTAAATAAAACCCATAGCAAAGTTTTGTGAAAAGAAATTAGTTGAGGTCATACAGACAAATGGTTAAGATGGTTCCCAGTTCACAGTGTGTCACAGGAGAGTTTTGTTGATCACACCTGAACATCTCAGTATGACCCGTGCTCCATGTGGGGGAGCAGATGTCTTACACATTCACTTCTTGCTCGATGCTCCTCATGACCAGTCAGGTGACATCACCCAGCAGTCAGGTCTGCTCCTAATAACAAAAGTTGTGTCACCCAGAATGAAAACTATGAATTTATATTGTGTATTTGAAGTGAGTAAAACATGTTAAAGAGAAATAAACCTAGGTTGAGCGTATTGTTAAATTTTCCTACATTCCCACACCAAGAACTTTATTAGGAACCCCTGTACACCTGCTTATCTATACAGGTGTATAGGGGTTGCACTGCGATGCAGGTCAGGAGCTTCACTTCATGTTCACATCTAACATCAGAATATGATTTTTACCACGGTAGGACTGTAGGTGCCAGATGGGCTGGGTTGGGTATTTCTCAAATTGCTGATCTCCTCAGACGTTCACTCACATCAGTCCCTGGAGTGTTTACTCAAATGGTGAGAAGAGCCTAAAACATCCAGTGAGCAGCCGTTCTGTGTGGATGAGAGAGATCAGAGGAGAATCGCCAGGTTCCACTCCTGAAATGGGAGGCGGCAGAGACACAGACTCACCAACACTGGAGAGTTGAAGACTGCAAAGTGTAGCCTGGTCTGATGAATATGGATTTCTGCTGAGGCTGCAGAGGATAGAGTCAGAATCTGGAGTGAGCCGCTTGAATCCATGGAGCCAACCTGCACTGTGATAACAGTCCAGGCTCCCGGTGGTGTGATGGTGTGATGGTGTGATGGTGCAGGGAAGGTTTTCTTCACACACTTTGGGCCATAACACCAGTCAGTCATGGTTTGAATGCCACTGTCTGAATAATTATTCTCACTTCGCTCTTATGAAAATGGTTTAATGAAAAGCACAGTGGGTTTATTGAACTTCAGTGAGGCTGATGATTCTGCAGAAATTATGTGACACAGTCATGTGGAATCTAACACCAACAACTGAGGCTGTATGAAGAGCAAATAAAGGCCACAGCCAGTTTGGCTATCTTGTTCCTAATAAAGCTAGTGTTAATGTCCTTGTAAATAGTTAAAACATGATTTTACTCTAAAAAGCTGTATTTCAGCTGACCATGACCTGTTGCTAGTGATGAAGTAGACCTTATGAAAACATTTCTGATCAATATCAAGGATAAAATAGACATTTTACTTAGCAAACTGCTGCTGGCTCACTGACCCATCCTGAAGTGCCAATGGAAAGAGTTTTAAGTGAAAAGCTTTAAGAGACAGACAGGGGAGGAGATGAGAAACCTGCAGAATGGGTCCAGAGTGTCACAGACTATTTTCAACGACGATGGTGGCTGAAGGTGGAAGAAACGTCTGGGAAAGTGGTTGTGAGAGTGTGAGTGTGTCAGAGGTTAAAGCCAGGAGGATACAGACGGAGAGATCAGGAGAGTAAAGACTTACTGAGGATGACTACGGTGGATTTTCTTCAACAGTGATGGCAGGTTGTGACTGAGGGTCAGTGAACACGCACTGCATGAAACAGATCATATCAGAGTAGATAAGCGTGGAGGGGCCGAGGGGGAGCAGCTGCACTGTCAGCCTGCATTGTGAATTGATATCACGAAGCCTGTTCTCTGAAGGAGCGGAAGCCATGATGACTCCAATTTCGAACAGCAAGATTACAGTTCGCTGAGGCAGGAGAAGAGGATTTAAGAAAAGAAAGCAAACACTGTGGCTCCTGAGGAGTCATTCTGGGGATGTGATGTGTTTTAATACTGACAGAAATACACAGAGCTGTGGAACCATTTCATTGTGATTCTCAATTGCTTTAAAGTGAATGCAGACAAAGGACATTTTGACCATTTTCCAACTGAACCCAATTGAAATTGTAACCTTTATTTATTTTATTAATTTATTAATAATATATAAATACGTTTTTTTGTCTCTTCTCATTAGTTTGCTTTCAAAAATTAAAACTATGCTGCCTAATCTATACAGGGTAATGTCCATCCCCATCATGGATCATGTTAATGAATTGTGCTGTTGTTTGGTCTACAATTCACTTGAAATGATAAATACACTTAAGATATGTTGAAAGCATTCACAAAAAACACGAGTCTCTTAAACCTCAAGGCAAAATAATCTGTAAATGCATACGGAGATTTTAAAATGTGGAAATCTTATCTACAAATGTGTATTCAGATTGGAAAATGTGTATATTTTCAAATTGTATCACACCCATGGGTGAAGACACAACTTAAAAGAACAAACTTTTGTAAAATACAATCAAAATGTCCCATTAGAATAAATGAAAAAAATATATAATTTTATTTACGTAACTCTCTTTTAAACAAAGTTCCAAAGAGAGTAAGTTGAGATCCATAAACTGAACAACCATTTTGAGTAGAAACCTCGATAGGACAAGATCAGGAAACCTGTGGCCGTGCATCGTCACACTAGGACAGAGTCATCACAATACAACTTTATTGTCAGTTTAGATTGAAATTCTTTTCACATTAATGGGCAGCTCCATTCCAGAAAATCAAAGAGGGCAGGAAGTGAAACTCAGGGGGAGAGATTGTTCCCGAAGCAGAGGTAGAGATGGAGCGACTCCCACTACTGACAGTGGAAAGCCCACGACAGAGTGTGACAGGGGCCACAGGGCAACATGGGAGACTGACATTTTCAGGCACTTTAATAAATGTATTAAGATTGGCAGCTTGACTTGCCGTTCACCAGCCTGATTTCCATAAAGCTATTTATTAGGCTGATTTCCCAGGCTGAGAGCAACAGAGAGAGGGGAAAGGAGTGGAGGGGGTCGACGCCAAGGGGGAAGGCTGGCAGAAGGTTAAGGGCAAGTCGCCATGGAAACAGACGGGGTGGTTTGTGGGGAGTGATTGGGAACTGTGGACGTCCATTTACAGGTGGAGGAGAGACACAGAGCTCCAGGTTAAGGATCAGAGATGACTGTGAGATCCCCTGTGCAGACGCTAAAATTACTGTGGGGACGTTTCCATAATAGAATCAAATTCATGGTGGCATCTGGGTTTATGAAAGTTAAATATGCTGTGAGTCTTACAGGTGGGTAGCGGAGCTCACCACCCCCCAGGTCACCATCCATGCACACATTTCGCATGCAATTAATCTCATTGCGGCAGGTTAACGTGGGCACAATCGCAGCTCTAATCCATGCAAACCCACTCACGTGCACGAGCGCTTCCTGCAGGTCTTCATTAGCGCTAATCAGGGTCTCGCTGCTGCCCACAGCGGGGGCCACTGACATCTCTTTGAGTGCTAGCTTGTCCACACAATGGCAAGTGCGTGAGTATGTGTGTGTGTGTGTGTGTGTGTGTGTGTGTGTGTGTGAATGTGTGTGTCAGACTCCAACCGTTGCCTCCACTGCAGCTTTAATAATCCACCAGATCGCCGTATGGAGCAACAGGAAGTGTAAATATGTTGTTGAGCAAACATGGGAACAGACCTACTGAGGGTGAGGGCTGAAAAGCATCAGGATGCAGTTGTTCAGTGCAGCAGTGTCACTCCACAACCAGGATATCCTCTGATTCTCCACAACTCTAACTGCTGCCAGATGAATTCCCTTCTGGACAATGAACATGTGGTTATTTTATAAATAAACTATGTATTTAATGCATTCATTCATTCATGAAACGGCTTGTATTAATAGTGGTCTAGATTTTTACCTCATTAAGTTCATGGTGTTCAAGGTCATTCTGACGCTCCTATGTCTAATCAGCAACTGCCACTCTACATGCAAACCACCTCATTAGAAAAATTTTACACGCTCATTATCTCTCATAAACCTTCCATGCTCAGGCCACATCCTTGTAAATACAGTTCGTTGCAATGTAAATCTTAAGAGACTTTCACTCCTTTTACATTAGTTTAAAAGCTGGATTATGATTGTAAAATAGAAGCCAATCTGACGAGTTTGTATTTGGTTGGGCTGGTTTCCTGTTGTTTAATCACAACTGATGCTGATGTTTGTGTTATATAATTACTACTCTGGGAAAGAGAAGAGCTGAGACAGTTAGAGCGAAGCCATGAGAGTGTTTGTAGCACTTGTTACAAACTGGTACCACTGGTCTTTTTTAATTTTTAATTATATAACACATAAAGTATTTATCAGTGGTTTATTTATAAAAGTAATTAATGAACCAATTTGCCAGGTTGTGAACAATCCTTTTGTTTTCTGTTCAATTTGATAGTAGCACAGTTATAATTGTTTATAATTGTAGCACTCACTAGCTGATGACATTCCAAATCAGTCACAGAGATTTCACGACTTACTTCCTCTTTTTGTGCTGTTATTGTATGATATAATAATAATGATGATAATAATAATAATAAAAATGATGATGATGATGATAATAATTATAATAATAAACTCAGCACACACCTCTGCCAAGGCCCAACTGTTCCTTTAATTTTAATCAAACTGCAATAAAATGTAAAAAAAAAATGCCATGTTAAAGAAAGTGAAATTTGCCTGAATTTGCCCCCTGATTTGGATCCACACCCAAATTTAGGGTTCTTTCCCGATCCAGACCACATCCTTCCACCAAGTTTCATGGATTTTTATTAGTATAATTACTTATATACGTTTTCATCATTAACTTATTTATTAACTTAGGATAGCAGGATGTAGGCCGTTTAAATGATAAATATTTCACAGTGAGGGAGAGTTAACAGCCAGGTGTGTTTACATCTCTCTCTCCCTCTGGTCTTGTTAGGCTCATAAGTTATTTATAAAAAATCGATGCCACTGGATCTGTCTGTTAACCATGAACCCATAGTGAGGCAGTGTGTGTGTGTGTGTGTGTGTGTGTGTGTGTGTGTGTGTGTGTGTGTGTGTGTGTGTGTGTGTGTGTGTGTGTGTGTGTGTGTGTATGTGTGTGTGTGTGTGTGTCTGTGCGTCATTATCATCCAACTCAAATTTACTCACACATTTTGTTCTCTTACATTCATGCCGGATAAACTTGTATCACCTCTGCTAAATGAATGAGATGTAACATGCTCGATATACAGTCATAAAATACGACAGTGTTTAAAAAACAAAATCAGTTCATTGTAATGTTCATAGTTTAAATGCGATGGTGATGGGCTTATTCCAATAACAAACCCAGGCCATCAATTCTCCTAAACAATGCCAGTGACTAAAACAGTGACTAACGTCTCAGAGTTACTCACACGGACATGAGCTCATGCTTAGCAACGGACCGGTTTCAAGGAAATGCAACATATGAATTTAACTTTCAACAAAGAGCACTCATGACCCAGATGCATGCTGGTTGACTCATGACTTCATGAAATCAGCATTTTGTGTCTGACATTTTTGACAGGACGCGTTTTCTTTATAAACCTCGCCGATGTCTTTATATTCAAATGAGACAGGTGAGAACCGCGGGATCGGACCAGCTGGCTTGTGTGAGGCTGACCTCACCACCGCGGGCATGTAGCTCCTAAAGCCCTGACAGGGGTGACATCATAGCCTAGAGTCACATCATCTGACCTTGGACCGCAGCAGCTGCCTTCACCTTGACACAAAGAAAAGTGCAGGAGGGAGAGAAGAGCGACACTGCACAGGACGTGAGTCAGTCGGAGCAGGGTGACGTCACCTCTAAAGGCCCCCACTGCCTTTTCTATTTTGTAGAACAAAGGGCCTTTCCCTGAATTTTGCTCCAAATGTAAATTTTCATAGAGTTTAAAAAAATCTGAGTATGCTTAATTGACTCAGCTTCTGGCATGAAAATAAACATTTGCTCCGGGCATCATCAGTTATTTTCTCAACTGGACTTATCAAAATATGAATTAAAAAAAAGGTGAGGCCCTGGGACAAGAGGGAGCAGCTGGAAGTGAAGCTGGAGAAATAAGCAGAAACATGTCGGCTCCAGGTGACAGCAAGGCGTGGATGGAATTGTTTGTTTCGTGAACAAAGTCCTCTTCATGTGTGACTGCCAAAGTGTTCACATAATATATTCAAAGCAAACATGAGACTGAATTTCCAAACAGGCAAAACAACAAAGGAGTAATGTCAGTCAGTGGTCTGTTATTGCGTTTTTAAAATAATATCAATAATAATGATTCATCACCAAACTTTTATTTAAATTAATTAAATGTGATTTATTCTTTTATTTAATCTTTTAAATAACTGATACTAATTGTAACTATTTTTTTTACCATCTATTCAGTAAATTAAAATGCCAGAGATTGCCAGAGGGCAATTTTCAGCTGTAACCCCCGGCCAGGTGTGAAGTTGGCAGCCTAAACTCAAATAACAACAAATAACAAATTACATGTTTAAAACAACAATCAATTAAGTACAAGTGAAATATAGAGAGATATAAGCAGGAGACAAACATGGGCAGCAATTAAAGTGAAGCAAAAAATAACGATTCTTAAAACAAAACAAACAAAACACCAAGGACAGAGTTGAAAGAAAACTTTTTCCACTCACTTTGTTCCCTTTCATTAAATATTTCAGTGAGGCTCCAAAGACCAAATCAGTTTCCATTTGGCTCTAATAACACAGATCCAGTGCTTCTATCATGGTGATGGACTTTGTTATACAGAAATCTGGTGTATTTCTAGATGACACTTTTCATGAAAGATAATTCTACCTTCTGTCAGTGTGCTAACTCGGGCCTCATGGAGCAAGTGTTGGTAAGATGACAGAGGATGAAAGGGGAAAACAGTAAAGGAGAGAGAGATGTGGTGAGCAGAGGAGAGGAGCGAGTATATGGAGTCACAGTCATCTCTCCGGGGCACCTCCTCCTGGGGAGCCATGCTGAGGATGCGTGGTGCAGCATTCACTCCGGCAATTAGCAGCCAGCGCCTCCTACCTGGTGCCATCGACAGAGGGAGTGTGTGTGAGGTGCTAGGGGACAGGGTGTGTATCTCCATTCCTCTCTCTCTCTCTCTCCATCCACCTCTCTCAGCTCAGTGCAGCTTTGCATTTGAAAAGGCTCTGCCACTCAAGAAAATCCCTCACACATGAAAACAAATGTCAGGGGGCAAAGGACAGAGCATCAAAGGTAACTCACACTCTGAGAGGCAATAGATTGTATTTAGCATCCTGCAGACTCAGTGAAGTGGATCTTTTGGTTATCAGGGGTCAAATTTGTAGGGTTAAAGTCTACTGCTCAGTCCAGTGTCAGAGTTTGAGCTGATGCCATGAGTGATCAACGAAACCTTTGGAAAACCAGAGAAATCCTTATCATTACATCATGTTCACCAGCTCCACAGGAGAAGCAGTAAAAAGTCGCACTGAAGTTGAAAAAGATAAGAGCAATGGCGACCTCCAGTGGATGAGAGGAGACTCTGACAGGCTGTCAGTCGCTTCAATCCTACATCGAACACTCGCTGCTGACAAAGATCTCAAATAAACTGGTTCAAACGGACGAAATAAGAGTCCAGCTGATCTGAGTCAGTGTGACGCTGTGCAGCTGAGTGTTGTTTTTTATAACTCCTTCCTAATGCAGATAAAGTCCAACATGACCAACAACATAAGATGAGGTAAATAAATTCATGGCGTCATATGTTGGCAAATACTGGATGAGTCCACATGTAGATCTGTGGTTCCCTCTAGTGGCCTGATGGGTGAAACTCAGGCTGCCCACACATACTGTCTTAGAGCTTCGTCTACTTTCATCTTTGCTTCTTAGCCATTTAATTTTGATTCATTTTAGGGTCTTATAGGGTTGCTAGTTGAATTATTCTGGGTATGAAGGATTGACATGATACGCTAATGCTTCAGCCTAATTCTTTGCAGTCTATTTATTTATTCATTTGTTTATTACTTATTACTTTGTAATTTTTGTAATCAATCAATCAATCAATCACATTTTATTTGTATAGCCCATATTCACAAATCACTATTTGTCTCATAGGGCTTTAACAAGGTGTGACATCCTCTGTCCCTAACCCTCAACAAGAGTAAGTAAAAAATACCAAAAAACCCTTTTAACAGGGTCACAAGAACGTGGAAACCTCAGAGAGAGAGAGCCATATATGAGTGATCTCTCTCCCAGGACGGACAGAAGGGAAATAGAAATATGTTTTGTGGACAAAAATTAAGTCAAATGAACTAAAACGATTTAATTTGTAAAATCATTCAAAGGGGAATATCTGATGAGGTGATTATTTTACTTTATTTGATGTCCTCCATATTTAACATAAACATAAAAATATATATGAAAACTAGAAATTAAAATGTTACTCAGTAGAGCACATATCTCCACCAAGGCCCAATATTCTGATTAAATTCCATCATACTGAACCAATGTGCCTGAATTTATTTCATCAAGATCCATGATTTATTACCTGGGAAAATTATGAAAATGTAAAAAATAGAACGTCGTCCTGTTTCTATAAACTTTAACTTCAGTCAGAACGAAAACAATGGACACAACAGTCCCATTAAATTCAACATTTTATACATTTACAGATATCAGTCCCATAAATGTGCCTGATTTGTTCTATCAACTAGATCCATACATTATTTTCTGGGAATTTGGTGCAAACAGTGGGAGTGTGGCACGACCTGTGTGTTCTGAGGTCATTAAATAATCATTCACTTCACTGCGATCAGGTTAAGGCTCAAATGAACGGAGTTGAGGATGAAAAGGTTGCTCCTGGTTCATTTATAAGCACAAACCAGACAAAGAGGAAAATAATTCCCCGGGGAATATGAGACTGAAGGCAGCCCATCGTGTCCCTGTAATACCAGTATTGAACACCAGATGTCAGCAACGCATCACATTGTGTGTGCATTGACTGTATGCATCTATTCAGAGTAAAGATCCTCAATTGCAACAGTTTCACCCTAAGAAAGAGCTTTATTCATCATATAAATAAATCTTATAAGAAAATTAAATTCACTTCATTAACATGGTCCATGTGTAATGTGAGGTTTCAATCTTCTCCCGGCTCCAAGAACACAAACTAACTGTGACATTGTGCACCCTTTTTAAAAATAACACTCCCACACATTTATCTAGTGTGGGTGAACTGTCGTCAAGTAGAGCATTTGAACAATGTACTTACTATTTTCTACCTTCAGTGAAGTCGTATAACCTCTGACCCCATGCAGCTCACATTCACTGAGAGGAAAGAGTCTATATAACATTTGAAAATACAAACAGATACACATTGATTTAATGAAACCAGTGATTTTTTATCATACATCCACTAAGTATGCAGAGGGGTGAAAACTATTATAAGTATAAAGATGAATTCAAGATTTCCTAAGTCAATTTTATATCTAACCTGTTAGCATTATATTTAATTTATTATGTCTTTATAATATACATTCATAAACAGTTGTCTTTTGTTTATCTTTACATATCAGAAAGAATTTGTTTTATGTCGGAAAAAATGGAAAATAATACCAACAAATAAAATTTTTATTTGCGATCATTTAGATTCTGATGGAAACAGATGAAGATGGATGTTCTTTGTTGTAGCTTCGAAAGCATGAATGTATGCTGTGCCTATGTTTGACCATAAGAGGGCGAAAGATAATCAGACTTTGTTATCAAATCCCACAGAAGCTTTACAGGAAACTGTCCACAGATGGAGAAGATTTTACCTCAGAGTTATTTTCCTGCGATGTTTACCAAGCTCTCAGTGTCTCAGATTAGTATTCTGACCCTTGTCTGTTTTAGCTTCACAGTTTGTATTTGACTTATTTCTATACACCAAGCTGTTGTATCATTCATTTGCCTGTTGTGTGGTGGCTGTTGCTGGCCGGCTGTGACAGGTGAGGGGGCGTCACAGATCTGAAAGCCCCTCCCTTTGGTCCATCCCGCCCTCAGACATACCTCCATCCATCACTTTACTGTGGCACGCCGCCACGCCCCCTCTCCATCTCTTATGGATATGTGTGTTTGTGTGGGCGGGCCCACTGTCCTTTCCTCATGGAGATGTGAAAGCATAATTCGGTCTATGTATGCAACCTTAACACTAGGTGCGCTTATGTTTTATGCAAAGTCTCAATGAAGCGAAGGATGAGACACAACAGCAGCAGTTTGAATGGAGAGCCGATTTTATTCAGAATATGTTTTAATCGTTTATAAAGATGTTTATTTGTTCAGAGTGTTTGGGTAAAATGTAAAAAGTCGTCTACTAGAAACAACAGCTTTGTCCAGCAAGGTGTCCTTATTGGCTAGAAAAGTTCACCTTGTACTTTTTAGTAACATGGTGGGAATATCCTTCATCGTTTCTCCTCTACTTCACTCGGTCATTAAACCCGTTGTGTATTTTTGTTATGAACCTGCAGGAGCGGCTTCAAAAACTGCCAATGTTTGGTCTCCTATGGATATTCTCTAACTTTCTTGAGTTGCTGATGCCTCCTAAAGCCAAACTACAACTTACAACTGAAACCGTCAAAGACCGAAGACATAAACACACCATATGTTTACATCAACTGAAAACGCGAGTGAAAAACAAAGATTTACAGCGAGAACAACACGTCCTCCAAACAAGGCCTCAGTCCTCAGGAAGAGGTGGAAACAGCTGTGTGCTTTAAACTGATCTTGTGTGCAGATGTTCTTCTGAACCATCTTTCTCGAGAATGTCCTCATGTCAGGTTTCCCGGGGACGGGACACATGGAGGACAGGAGGGAAGTGGCAGCTTGTTGGATGGTGAGAATCCACCCGTGGTTGGTTTTGGGGACCTGGAGATCAGATTAGCTGCTACAGGTGAGCAGCATCTGGCGTCACCTCAGGCAGACGGGGCGAAATCCTCGACTCCTCAACTCCACACCATCAATTAACTCCAGCAAATCTTTCCTTGTTCCCCCTTTCGCTTAATTTCCCTCCTGCTCGCTCCTCTGCAGCCGCCCCCACTCACAGGTCTTTTACCTTTCTAAATATATCGTTGCCAGGAGCGATTTTTGCCTTCTCAACCCCCACCATCCATTGATTCTTCTGTGGCATTGATCTGCAATGCTCTGTCTGCAGGAGAGAACATGTGCACCTCCCTGCTTTAGGGAGGGTGTGTATGCGTGTGCACGTACTAGCGTGGGTGGCTTGTGTGTGCTACTGTTCGGTTGAGTAAATGGATTTTTGTGTTTTTGGCCCGTTCTCGTGTCCCTTCGGTTTTGCTCTCAAGCTCTGATGCTTGAATGCAAACCCTGAGAGAGTCTTTAGACGCTGTAGTCTTACTTTCTTATTTCAGCAGTACACTGCTTTGAATCCGTGTATGTATTTAAAATGTGAGCCTCCCCAGACACAATGGTTCCTTTGCTTAGCACATGAAAAGAGCTGCTGGAGCCAAAACGCCTTTTATCTCACAGTCAAACCCCACATCTCCTCCTGTTTTAATTATAATATTTGTCATTTGAAGCACCGAATTCAAGTTTATCAGGATCTTGAATTATTCCATCATAGTGTTCATAAGACGACAATATGATCTGTATCTTTGAAGAATTCCAACCGGCACAATTTCCAGCATTCCCGCCTGCACAGTAACACAGTGTGTGACTCCCAGCACCTTTTAATACCACAGCCTGCACGGCCAGGAGTCACGCTTCAGCTTCATTGTCCTGTGGTGAGAAAGGAACCTGTCCTTGTGTATTTGCAGGCAGTCGACCACTGATGGATTAAAGAAGACATGGGCGGAGAAAGGGAAGAATTTGCCCCTCACCGCCTGACTAGCTGGGGATATCGAGATGAGGCGCTTAGGGCTGAAATTCTTTTTTCCCCTTCTCACAATCCTCATCACAATCTTGTCTGAGAGGCGATCGATGCTCAGGCAATACAGTTCTGATATATGCTGCTGCCTATGGGGCGTGATTTATGTCTGCTGTACTGTGGACAACGCCGGGTGCACTTGCACTTGTGCCAAATCTCCTCACAAAAGCAAACCAATTTGTGAAATCAATCGGTAATGCGGATGGTTTTTCTGCTGCTCCTTTTGACGAGGTGCACGTGCAGAGGTGAGACCTGTGCTCCGTCGGGACAGGGATTCATATGTAATGATAGCACATTGCAGGTATTGTTTAATGTTGACTGTCCTCTCATCTTTCTCAAACACCGTATGGTGGCTCAACATTCGGCCTCATATTTATTTCTGCAGAAGAAAATATTAGACCACGTCATCTATTGTTCACAGTGAATAAAAGTCCCATCCTAACGTAAGGATGGTTATTTGGTTCGGTCCCAGAGTTGTGCTGTCAATCACCTGACAGCCACAGGAAGTCATCCTCAAGAAAATTGAATCTCAAAAACTGAACGGTTGCATGTTTTTCTTGATGGTGCCATAGGTGTGACAGGTGATCATTTTGAGCTATTTAAAATGTCAAATAGAAAAAAAAAGCGACATGCATTGAAACATGTCTGCAGGAAACACTCTGAATACTGAATGAGAGCAATTATAGCTGAATGCAGGGATGGTTTAAAATGTAGCCAGAAATGAATGTGTATGCTGATGTAAGATCTGTGCACGTGTGTGTGTGTGTCCAGACATTATCATACTTTTCTTTCCTAACCTTCATAGAACTTCTCAAATGGAACTAAATTACAGCATGACCATTGTGTGTGATTACTCTCCTCTTATGTGATACGTTTCTATTATGAGGCAGTCCCAGGCTGACCTGTGAGGCCCTAATGACTCTCCAATGGCTGCCAGTTAGGCATCACAGCCATAATGACACCCATTCAATTCGCTCTGCACGTGTAGGAAAGGAACAAAATGAACCGGAGCATTAAGGTGATCTATTGCTCCAAAGATTTAGTTAGTGCGGTGGGGTGCGTCAGTATTGAGGTATCAATGTGCAGCTCTCCACGTCTTCCACGTTCACATTTGACTTGGGAGAGATTATTTGTGAGATGCAATCAGGAACGCAGTCAACTGAAATCCTCCGACACGTAGTCGTAATCTGATTATTTCCAGTTTGACTCCAAAATCTATACAACATTAAACAATCAATTGTAAGCTCATTTACAGAGACTTTAATTTAGCAAAAGCAATTATCCCATACAGCCACCATCAACAGTTATGGGAATCGTTATAAGGTCCATCATTTTACAGTCTAATTGTCCTAATTGCAAATCTATTTATCATTGTCTCCGGAGACAGGTTTTCGTAACAGCTTGTTTCTTTTGTAATTCGATTAGTCATTTTACAATAGCTTTGACAGATTAGAGTTGAAATGATTCCACATTTCTGAATCTGGCTGTTACTGGATCCTGGATGTCACCACAGTCACTTCATGGGAGCAGAAATGTGTGATGGAAGTGTTGACTCAGGGACCGACACATCTCTCCTACACTCCCTGTCATCCTCACAAAGCACTGTCCATTTAGCACAGACTGTGTAACCGTCCTTCATCAGAACACATGATTCCGATTTGTAGATACCACTGACTTGTTTAAATGTGGTGTAATCCGACCTGCGTGCAAACAGACAGGGACACACACAAACACACACCCCACCCCCACCTCCCTGCTGGGGCTGGGGCATGGCCGTCTTTGAAGAGGCCACCCCCGTCGGGATGGGATGTTTCATCACATAGGATTAAGTTGATCACTCAGATAAAGTGAATTGATTTGCTGGGAGTGAAACTGTGCCAGGAAACCCCCCCCCACAGCTGCACTGGAGCCACTGGGTCCCCTCACTGGAGGGATCAGGCCAGCCGGACTACACACGACTTATCTGACATCATCACCATCATTTACCATCTTCATCAAAAATCAAGACTGCTGATACAGTATTGATTGTTTGATTGTATCCTGAAGGGCGTCTGTATTCATTATGTTAATGCATCATTGTTTATAGGGCAAAATACAGCATTGATTTTTTATGGGTTCAGCTCAGTAGTACATTCAGTTTATTAGATAAAGCTGTTGCATTCAGTTCAGCTCAAACGCAGCCTGTGCAATCCCTGCATGTAAGGTTACTAGCTCAGCAGCCTTTTGCTACCCCCTCCGAGGAGGTGTGTTTTCGTCTTTGCCTGTCTGCCTGTTTGTTAGTGGGATTAAGCCAAATCTACGGGACGGGTTCTCATGAAACTTGGTGGAAGGATGTGGAGTTTGGTGAAGATTTACCCTTTCTTTAACATTGAGAGCCATAACGTCCCAAAAAACTCTGGATCTACTAAATTTAAATGCAACGTGTATTTAACAATATTATTCTATATTGTACCCCTTCGACAAGTCACAAGCTTGTAATTGATAAACTACATTTTACGCTCGCTCCACATTTTCAGTTTTACAAAACTGAAAGAAAACAGTATTCCTAACAAACAGACCAGGCGTTGTGCGTAGGATGCAGGATGCAGGAAGGAGAGCAGCCGGGTGTCCTGGGTTAAAGGAGATATTTTGGGCATCCTCCTCCACATCCTCCAAGTCCCTCCTCCGACGCTGCTTCCTCCCCTCCAACATCAAACAGGAAACGGAACCTCAGCTTCCGCCATTGTCTGCATCCTTATAGCTGATCTAACTCCTGTTAATGCACTTTTTTCTATATATGGTTCCAAGGACACTTTTCACCGTCAACACAGCCTGATGAGAGAATTCCTGCTTGTAAGTTGCAGGAAAATGTTGGATGAATGCCATCACTTTTTGTGACCCTTTCTACTCAGCTCAGGAACAAATTGTATCATCCCCCCACCATCATTTCTATAAAAAAATAAGGCAAAAAAAAAAAGAATAAAACGAGCTCTTTGAAAGGTATTAAATTCCATAATAGATCGTCTTCCTACCACAGAGGTGGTTTGTGGGGGGATGCACAAATAAATCAATACAACAAAGTGGGCTGTGCGGGTAAGACAGACAGTGGGCTGAAATATTAACCAAGCGCCATAGGAACACAAGCCAAAGCCTATGAAATAGAGAATCCATTATGGGCAAGGCTGGGGTTGTCTGTGGAATTGGATTCAGTAACAGGAGCGAGGGGGAGTGATGCCCATTCACCAGTTTTATTGAGAACTCATTGCACGGCAAAATTGAGAAGCCATTGGTATCGATCAGTGACTGTACAGAGGAGGGAGAATGCAGAGTTCGAAAAACAGGCTCCAACCGCCCAAGTTCTCTTTCTCAGTTCACCTCAGGCGCTGGATGGAAGACACGCTTCCTCACACACTCTGTTGTTTATATGTTTTACATTCGAATCTCTTCCACCCACTTGTCTCCATGCAATGAACTTGTTTTGCATCCAGGGTAGCCCCCTTTCCTCTTCCTCCCTCCACAGGCCACTCCTCAGCTTTGACTTTGCATGCTGCTGAAAGTTGCATCAGAGGATGAAACCCTTTAAAAACTATTTTCTGAGTCAGTTAAGGTGAGATCTGAGACCTTTGTTCCTGTCACAGGCCCACGGCGATTGTAAAACGAATCTAAGAGAACACAACATCATTTTGAGAATTCTTTCTCCACTAAAGACTCCACTGAACTTCTTATGCTGTTATTCTGGGCGTTCAAGCTATTTCTCAAATCACATTTTGGTGAGAAATTACCCAAAAAGTCTATAATTCTGTATTCACTTGTACGTACGTAGGAGTGCTCAAATACAAAGCCACAGTTTTTACTTATTTTGCAGTTTTATTAAAACGGGGGAAAACGTTGCTTGAATGAGTTGTGACACTAATGTTTCGTTATGGAGGAAAATTAAAGAAGAACTCAGTCACCCCTTCAGGTTTATTTACATGTTCCTGGATGGCTCATTAATTAAACCAGTGTAACTTTCAGAAATGTAAATCTCAGATCACACTGTGGCCGTGAGTGCAGACGCCTTCCGGGTCTGACAGAATCTTGGTGCATGTCATCAGCTACTGCACCATTTCAGTTAATATTCCTTTTCCACTCTCAGACATACACTAGTATCATCTCGTCCTCTCTCTCCCCCCCGTCACTGTCCCCCTTCAACCCACCCAGTATCTCACCCTGATAATGACTTTGGAAATCCCCAGCCACAGGTAGTGCCGACACAGCTCTTCTGATGGTGCCTGAATGCAGCAGCCGCTCTTGTAAACTTAGATGGTGAGATTACGAGATGGAAGGTGAAAGAGACGGAGGGAAAGTCAGGGGTGAGATGGGATGGCAGTGGCCTCATTCGCAGGAGGGAGATTGTAGGGTGGCGCGGTTGCTGAGGTCAGGGAGAATGCTCATCCCCTGGATTTACACCCATACAATGTGCACACTGTGGTGCTGCAGGATTTGTGACTGCACTCCTGAAATCCATTTTCTCCTTATGTGTCTGCAAGCCTGCGCCTGGACTCGGACCCTGGTTTACCTGCTATGAATCACAGATCCCCTCTTTGTTAGAGCTCTTCCTTACACACTTCTTTCAGTACTGTACATCACAGTGCACAACCATATTGTAGTCAATACAGGTATGTCACCTCATCCATCAGCCAATACTATTTTCTGTGTATTTCACAGTGGATGACACACACACACACACACACACACACACACACACACACACACACACACCAACTTCTTACTATTACAAAAATGTACAAGGAAAACTGATTGTTACTGATGATGATGATGATGATGATGATGATGATGATGATGATGATGATGATGATGATGATGATGATGATGATGATGATGATGATGATGATGATGATGATGATGATGATGATGATGATGATGATGATGATGATGATGATGATGATGATGATGATGATTGATTATTATTATTATTATAATTATTATTATTATTTTAGTGGGTTCTAACTTAATATGTTGCCACTATTAGATTCCTATTTGGAGTAATTAGAAATTATCCTGTGATCCAAGCATACATTGAGGAATGTAGGGATGAAAAAGATACCAAAAGAGGATGAGACAAGGAGCCAGTTCATCTGTTGTGTTCGTAAGGTTTGGTTATTTAAAATAAATATGCTACTGGCTGCATTTTACACTAGATTGAGTTTATATGGCAGAGACTGGAAGACCTGTCTCCTACAGCTGAGATCCTTCCTATCAGTGATTCAATTGGAAACATGTTCTGTACAATCTGATAACAAGCAAACGAAGCAAACTGAAAGATGATCACAGTTAGATATCAATACTAATAAATACAAACATCTGTAAAAAAGTAATTTTTCTGTTGATTTTGAAAAATAATTTCGTTACGTTCTTTTGTTGAGATGTATATCTTTGTCGTGCAGCGCCAGAAATCTGATTATACAAAAGTGATGGCCTAAAAATAATATTCATTGCTTTGCTGGCATTCCAAGGAATAAGTAAAAGCCCCAAACAAAAACAGTAATAAGAGCTCAGAGTTCCGAGACGAGAGGCTGTTGTTATCAGGGCTGCACACTCTCAGATGAAAGGCTCAGATGTTTCAGCTCTCACTGATAGTGACGATGGCAGTACGATTGTTCACAGGAGTAGAAGTGTTTCTATATTGGAGAATGCAGAGTGTTGACAATAAACCAGGATCATCTGCAGTAAAACAGCTGTACTCATATGTAATTTTACCTGCATATAGACCTCACTTGAAGCTGAACCACTCGGTTTGATGTAGAAAAATCATTGAAGATGATCAATTCTAATAGTAAATGCAAAGGTTTCTTTTAATGCTGCAAATATAAGGCACAGAGTGCAGCATGTGTAAGTCTGCTGAGAAAGGATGAAAGTCTAAAGCTATATTTAACCTCCAGCTACAGTTTGATGGAAACCTAATGGCCATTTAGAGTGTTGGCCAAGCAGTATGTAACGTCTTTTTCTTTCTCATGGACACACATCAAATGTGTGTCTGTGACTTTGAATCCTAACCATGTGAAATGGTCATTGTGGTTCTTGGTCCGGATCAACTGCTGTCTGCTTCGCCAGCTTTTGGATTTGCTGTGAGCCAAGTTGAGCGGGAGATCACAGGGATAAAGGTCCCAGCACGTGGTCCAGCTGATGTGTATTTGTGTGTGTGTGTGTGTGTGTGTGTGTGTGTGTGTGTGTGTGTGTGTGTGTGTGTGTGTGTATGTGTGTGTGTGTGTGTGAGTGCATACAGCCAGTGGGCAATTTAATTCAGTGGAAATGACAGTCAGGCAAACTGTTGTTTTCCCCCATGTTTTCCCAGAGCCGTGGTTCCATGTTTAACAAGGGTAAAGTATTAAATAATGTGTGCCAACAATAGCACAGCTCCCCCCATCCATTCACCTCCTGCCTGCAGTGTGTGCTGGTTTTTCAGCCTGGCTCCACTGAAACACAGCTTCAGTGAATAGGAAGGAGTGCGTGCTCAGAATACAGCCGAGCCAATCGCTGCAGACATACAGACATGTACAGCTGAGGGCTAAAGCTACAGACACATTATAAAGGCGGAAGATTACAGATAGACACAGCCACATAATTAATTGGTGTTCCATACTAACAACATCCACTTGTAGTAATTGTTGTTTTTTATGGTTAGAGGTACTTGGCATTTGAACTGAACAGAGAGTTATCAGCTGAATCATCAGCTCCCCTCGGCTGTACAGTGCATTTCAGCTCACTGTTTATCTGATTGGACCACAGATGAACTCTACTGGTTCATCCTCGCCAAGTCACCAGCCTCATGTTCAGCCACAGCAGGCAGCTAGAAGAACTCACCAGAACCGCTTGGTGAACATAGTGGAGCATGCAGTGGCTAAAGAGACAAGAGTTGGTAGAGACCAAAAACAAAGCTAACAGAGAGGCAGAAGTGGGCTTGTATTCATTGTGTATAGAAGCACAGCCCCGAATGACTGATAACGTGGCTCACTAGTGGATGTGGAAATTAGCAACTGCTAGACCAACCAGTTCATCTCATATGTCGAAGTTGTGATCACCCCTTGTTCCAAAACCCAACAAGTAGCCCCAAAAAAACAAGTTACCAAGGGCTTAAATCATAAACCACTTCTACCAAGATAGACACGTTTGCTCTGAACAAAAACAACATCCTCTCATGCTTTTGTTGCCTAAACCTAGTGTAAGGTAAGATAAAGACACTCAACACACTCTTTAAAAAACATGATACAAAGTTGAGGTTCAGATTTAAAATCTCTTAGAAGCATCCCCCCCCCACCTTTTTGCAAAGCCACAAAATATGCATCTGAATGACAATGCACAGGCCATGTGTTGGTCCATCTGGGGGGGACCCTGCTCCTCGGCTGACAAGGCAGGACGTACCCTATATTAAACATGGAGCCAGTGCAAACAGGGGCCGCCCTCCATCACCCCTCCCCTCCTTGAATCTCTTTTCTTCATTGCCTTCTGGCCAGCCATAACCAGACAGGGGTCACTTCACTTTCATTTCCGTTCATGTCACCATATGAATTGTAATTCCATTTGGCCACAAAGCAACACATATAACAAGTCAAGCCATGTCAGACTGAGTTTGTGTTATGAACGAATCAGTTGAAAAATCTGTCAGAGGGCTGAGGTCATTTCTGGTTTGCCCAAAACACATCCGCCCACAAATCAAGTATTGGTTCACTGAAGGTACGAGTGGAATTATCTCAGTCCATTTTGGCGTAAGTAGGATAATACTAACATTATATGAATGAATTGAAGAGGAAATCATTTTCTAAAATTGCCTTTTTTTCCACACCCATTTTATCACTCCACAATCAAAAATGGTGATTTCGTGTAATTTTATGCAATTTCAGAACCTTGAGTTGGGGATTTCCTTGAAGTATAAAACACAGAATTTGGAAAGAATTTTAATAACAGCCTTTTGTGGTCCATGTTCTTGGTGGTCTCACTGGTTCGTGGTCTTGTTAATTACCCAGTATGAGTGTATTTGAGCAAATGGAGGGGTTGAGTTTGGTTCCCTGAGACACAGTTAGATTAGATGGGGAAATAATAGAGCCACAGACTAGACTGTGTTACTGTAGTTAAACAGCAACGAGTTGGTCAAAGAATGCAGTAACCTTATCGACAAGAAACTATTTTCATGACGTCCAACTACAAAATTATGGGATTATAAATTGCATGAACCTTTTATAGCCTGTAATGCACCTGATTATTGCAGAGACGGTGACATGATTCGATGAAAGGGAAATTCAAAATAAGATCTCTTCCTTGTCTGTCTTTTTTCTCCCAAACAAGACTGAGCTCCATCTAAGATCAATATGAGATTTACTCTATAGTTTCTCATGCTTCTTAAAATGATAAATAGCCTTCCTCTTGTCTCAACATGATCCCCCAAGATCCTAAAATGCTCTGTTTCTGTCACACTCCACTGATAAAATTAAGATTCCAACGAAAACTTGATGAATATGCACACAAGCCTACACAATATCTTGAATATTAGTGATCATATTCAGGTATAAAGAAAACTCTTGATTGTTTTCATTGGCTTCAGAGACCACAGCAGATTAACTCCTGGTCAGGGTCATTTGTCTTTGATTACTCTCTAGTCTCTCGCTCCTTATTTCTCCTAAGGGTGGGTTATTGTTTGATCCTTTTATCATTTTTGTAATTATATTACGCAATAATGTGCTGTTGCATTATAGGATAGTATGTTTTTTAGTTTTGTCGTCTTTTCGCCATGTCAGTAATGAAGTAATTGTGTGATACATATATTTCAGACTTCATGAGTTCAAAGTCTTAAATTGACAAGATAAGAAACTGAATTCATAATTTTCTACGTATATTATGACTAAATAATATAAATACTAAATATATAAATGTACCAAGTTTGTGTTCACATCTGGAATCCAGTGTAAATTATTTAATTTACTTGACTAGACACCGCTAGTCTGTGTCCTCTGACTGTCAAATCACCTTAATTCAGATGGGATATTAATAAGATAAAAATGAAGTGATAAAAGGGTTGATATTCTCATCTAGGTTGGTTTGGAGTTAATACTGTGGCAAATTAAATGTTAAGGAGCACAGCAATTCATCTTCAGAGAAGGAGCGAGTGCTTTGAAAGGTTGTTTTGCCTCTCAGGCTATGCACAGGTTACTGACCCTTTGTGTGGTAGTGGTTGTTAATAGTCTGAGACCTGCAGACACTCCGGGAAGGAAAAATGCTCAAAGCTCCTGTGTATATTCTTCAGTTAAAAAATAAATAAAAAGACTCATCTACATTTTTATTTTATGTTCTCCTGAAAGGGTGCTGAATTCGAACATTGATCAAACATACAACAGCAAAGGAAAGTGCTCTTTAATGTTTATATAATATTTTTAAATGTCCCCATTACTGAAAATGTGATTTTAATGAGGTTAGTGTGGGCCTGCATATCCAATTTGATAAGAATTGCCATATTTGTTCTTTTCTTTCCTTTCAGTTTATGAACCGCTGAATGTCCCCTCCACTGCATCTGACACCAAACCTCAGTAATCACGTGATCTTCACATGTAAAATCATGTGATTGGCTGTCCTTGTGCTGTGATAATGAGCAACAGTTTCTAACTGGATCTGGAGGCAGAACTTGTGACTCAGAAAGCTGTGACTTCATCCCCTGACTGTTTTCTACCTGTCCGAGTTCACTGAGAGTTCATCTGCAGTATTAAACTAAATATAGAAATGTCTGCGTGGGAAAAATAAGTGCCACACACACAGATAAGCTTTCACACACTACCACAGGATGACATTTAAATATAATTGGCTGGTGCTGACTCCGATCAACAGTTTTCATCTTAGCAACTTGATCCTGCCACATTCCACCGTTCACCTGCATGTACTGTATGTGGTCTGATGGATCATCCAGTTCTTCATCAAACAGATTGATTCCTCTTTAAGGAAATCAATCAAAGTCTTTCTTGTTCTCCGCCTTTTTCTCCACACATCATCTCACCTGTTCTATCTCTCTGTTGTCCCCTGTGCAGTTTCATATCAAGCTGTAAATGATATGAATGACATGATAGATACAAACAAAGTCTGTGTATCCTCTTCAACGTCGTACAACTAGCTCCCTCCTAATTTCCACAGTACACTACATCCATAAACATAAACTAGAAAAATCTCTATCCAGATGAACGTGTCAGCTTCTTATGAGATTGAATCCCCATCCATACTAATGATGATATTATGTGCATATAACATGACCACTCATGTACACTGGTCTCCTACGCATGTAAGCAATTGCACCATAGTAAAATGCAGAACTCGGCAAGGCTTGTAATGAATGATCCATGTTGCACTGGCTGCAGAGGATAATGCCAGTTGTTTTCGTCAGGAAGAAGGTCATGTGAGGAGCCAGGCCTACCCGTGGCAGAGTCGAGGCAGTTTCAAATGGAAATGTAGAAATGTGGATGTAGTCGTAGCGAACCAGGTGCCTGGTGGTCTCAGAGCCCAAGGGCCAGGATGCTGCCAGAGACGATTGCTGAATGTGGGGACACATGGTCACAATGTATGGGTTTAAAGGAAGTGAGCTGCAATAAAATGTAGAGTCAGTATTACTGTGAAGGACAGATTTGATCCTGTCTGGGCTCTTATGTTGCTCTGTCTCTAGTGTTTTCATGACTGACTTGTTTTCTCTGGCGCTCTCATAGATTGAGCCAGCTGGGCCACGGATCAGTTCTCATGTTGATACATTATTTGTGATTGGCAGGGAGGACTTTCAGTCAGCTCATAGTGTTACAGCGCTCTGTGGCACTGATGACAGCCTCTTTGGGATACCATGCCAAAGTCAGAATGAAACACAGGATAAATCTATTTGTATATGTTAAAGATGAAACATTCTGAGAGATGGAACTTATAATACAGAAAGACGAAACACAAAGTGATGGTAATGTCATTTTAAATAAGAGGAGGCATCATCTTTGGCGCAAATAGCCAGATAATGTGGTCAATGGCAGCACAGGGAGCTAGAAGAGGTCAGGGAGGAAAATATCAAATTAAGATTTAAATGTAAAATACCACACCGAAAGAATTCATTGTTCAGGTCCTCATTTTAAGAGCACATTCATTCCACACAGCACCCGAATTTCTTTTTTCCTTTTACGTGAATGGAGACATTTAGAGGTTCCAGTATGTTATTTCCGTTATCTGCCTGCCTGATAGTCTGCTAGGAGGAAAAGGGTAGAGAATGGCTGTTCTCTGGCTATCACAAGTTGATTATCAGAGCTGCATTGAATTGAAATGAACAACAGTGCCTGGGCCGTAAATTCAGACAGGACTCCCTGCAAGCTTTGATTGTGCCTTGTTTGAAGAAGCCTGAAGAGTTAATGCCTTTTGCGCATGATGGCCGGAGAAGAGAGAGAGAGAGGAGGGGCTTTTTGGCACAGTGGGGGTGGGGTGGGGTCTTTTTTGCATACAAACAGCAGATAGAGGCAGAATAAATAGTATTCAAACATCTTCACCTTTCAGTTACTGACTGTAGAGACAGGTCACCAGAGACAGTATTCATCAGATGTGGGCGAGCTTCGAGATTTCACATAGTCGGAAGTAGAATTTATCTAAATTTAGAACACTGGATATTCACAAAGAGATCCTATCAGCAACACATTTACGAGCGAAGAAAACATAATCTAATGATTTCATAATCTCTAAAAACAGAATGTGCTTTTGAATATGTAATCTGTGGCAAGGGGACGAGTTTTTGGGGCTTGAACTCTTCTGGTTTGCATTTCTAGTTTGACCAATCACGTTGCAGCAGGCTTTGGTCGCCTTAAGGTAAAGAGTCAGAGTAGAGACCAAAAGAGGTGAAACACACTCTTCAGCTATCGGCTGAATTGGTTTCATTAACCTGGATTCAAATGCATAAAGCTGCATTAGCCAAAATGTCATCTGGAACTAAAATATATATGATATTATTAGTATATTGGCCCGAATATATCCACTGTCACCTGAAGCCCCAAAATATTGGCAGTTGCAGCCAGAGGCAAATTTGTCATCAGATGATGTATGGGAGTCCAAAAAAGGTGGATGTACGATAATACAGGGAGACAATATACCATGTGTCTACTGATCCGTAGTGTGGGCAGATGCACTAAGCAACAATGCACTAGTACATAAATAAAAGTAGTTATATAGTTATCTATATAAAAGCCGTCATTTGTGTTTAACGTGCAATGGAAAAGTTACGTATAATTCACATAGTGCTTTCTCATTGCTTAGGTATTGAAAAAAGTTAGACAACCACTCTCTATTTGAATTGAATTGTTGATAAGTGCTGGGGGGGGTTCACCACAGTCGACTGACCCACTTGTTGGATCTACAGTCGCCAGGTAGCAGCTAATTTGTTATTCATGAAAAGCCACTTCAATAAAGCCGCCCGTAGCTGCAGCAGCAGCTAAATTGGCCAATTACACAAATGGAAGACCATCTCTTTGTTCACAGTGGCCATATTGGATACAGCGGAGAGGATGGTGGGAGAAGCATGTGGATGGTAAAAAAAAGTAAAGAAAACAGATGTACCTGTACACACAGATGCTCTAACAGAGCAGTTTAATCGATGTTTGTGTTGGAAGGAGGCCTCCATTATGCTTCAGTTGGGTCTAGGATTGGACCAAATTATGTTTGGTTGTTTGAAGTGCTCTGGCAGGGACGGTAGTTTGGAGGGACGCCGGAGGTTTGGACGATGTGCAAAATGTCACCAAAGCAGCTGGAGAGGGCTAATGAGGCTAGCAGGGTTGCTGTCTCCATCAGTGCATCTGGTCGGACCGGGGCTAAAACTGGAGGAAATCATGTGGAATTAAGAGCAGTGGTTCTCTCGGGGTCAGGCTCACAGCTCCCTGTCCACGTTGACTTTTCCATCTCCATTTTTTTCTTTCTTGTGGGTTTAACGCAGACCTCTCTGCCCCTTATCCCTGTGTGTCCTGCTGGCTGGCGCTCCACGCTTCCTGCTATAAAAGAGCGTTTTGCAGATATTAACATGGTAATGATTGGAGAGTGGCTTCACAGGCAGCTGACCTCTGGATTTTAGTCACGGTCAACAGGAAGCAAATGAAAAAAGCTACCTGCTGGGCCTTGAAGTGAAGAACCATGTATGTGAGGCTCCGCTTTAGAATCTATAGTCGAGGGAGAGGGAGAGAGAGAGAGAGAGAGAGAGAGAGAGAGAGAGAGAGAGAGAGAGAGAGCTCAACAACATATCTTTCAATCCTGTCTCCTAGAAATGACATTTCATTACATAAATATATTTGAATGGATTATATTCAGAGGTAACATCTTCTTTAAGTAAAGCACTACAAGTAAGAAGCTCACTGGAGACGCGGTGTCATGTGCCAAAGAAAGTGTGGCCTTGTTGTAAACTGTCTGCAAAGAGGCAGTTACCTTCATAATATCATTTGGAAGGTTATGGATGAATCATGTCTATTGCTGTTCGTTACATGAGCCAAAGTTGGTTAAGGGGGAGAGTGAAAACATGTTTTACCTAGAAGCTTTGAGTGGAGCTCTTTGTTCTTTTCTCAGTGTTCAGATGTAACTGATGCTTTAGTGGCACATAGGAGCAGCCACTCTATGTCGCTTCTCGCTGTTGTATCACCTTGAACACACCCGTAGCTGCCAGTATTTCCTCCATCAAGAGACGCTGATCGGTCACAACCTCTGTGGACAGTTTGGAGCCTGGAAAGATGACCTCACAAGGTTATGTGGTTTGGTTTAAGCAACAGAAGCACTTTGTTTAAGGTTAGGAAAAGATGGATTTTGGTTAAATGGTGAAAATTATATTGTGTCTTGTCTGTACGGACTTATCTGTATCAAACCAGAGCAAAATATTCCCCAAACCTTGACCCAATGCTGCCCTAAACAGAACCACAGAAAAAAGGCTAAATTTTACATTTTGGCAAAAAACATTGCCCGTGGACATTTTATTGAAAAGTTCCGTTTCATTATTTTTCCAACTTGCCAAGTATGTTAATTAAGAATATTTAATAGAAAAGATAATCTGGCAGGTTGGGTTTTGTGCCTCATCCTAAGCAATAGTCACATTAGGACACAATGGCTTCTGGCACAGTATTTTCATTTAGTAGAGCCTTCAATAACTTTTTCATTGTACATTGCATATGGGCATGTAGGTATTGTACTGTGATATATTATGGAATTATATTTATATTGAATATTTTACATATTCTAATTATAGTCCTGTACACTGTTACATTTAGTCGTTTATCAGAAAATTAAATTAATTGAACAACTACGTTTGTATTATATTTTAAAAACATTAATTCATCTCAGATTCACTTATTAGAGACTTGATTAAAAAAACAGCATTTAGCACAAACCAATTTAGCTAAAATTATTTCATTGAATTAAACCTTCTCTCGGTTTGCCTGTGGCATCACTTTGACATTCCCTGTAATGAAAAAGCAGATGCAGAATGTGCAGCATCCCAAAAATCAAGTTGTTTATCATGGAGCCACTCAGCCATTATTTCCATTCTCGTCAACAGTACACAGCACGTATGGTAGAACATAATTGCCAACATGCACTGTTTGACCTATGCATACATTTTGACACTTTTATTCTGCGTGCTGTATGAGTGCTACAACCGTGACGTGCCTGTTGTTCAAAGGCAACACAATCAGCAATCTGTAAGCCAGATGACAAGATTTAGAAAAAAAAAGAAATGAACACACCTCTTCAAGTTTACTAGCAACCTGCCACCAGTGCTTGAGTGTCTAAATAAAGAAATTACAATTCCAGAGCAGCTTCAGCACACTTGCTATTATGCTTCGTAATTGGCATCCGCACCGATGCGCTTCATGTGTCAACTCCTCTTCATTAACATTCCCAGCTCATATTGGTTTAATATGATCCCAGAGCTGTGATGGCGATCCATGCACAGCCGTTGTGAGGTCCAGGCCTCTGCTTTTATGGCTTTTGCTGAAATCCAATTAAGTCACTGAAATCAAATCATGGCGGCTACATCTGGATATGCTAATTCCTAACTGGTTTGCTGCTAAATGTATTTCTTCCCCAAAGGTCATATTTGGACATGCCTCTAGCCTGTTACCAAGCATTTCTCCGGTGCCCCGCCCTGAGGACATCTTTGTGGGAAGTAATTTGGCAGAGCTACGGACTTTTATTGGCTAAATTTCAATTAAACACAATTACAATCTGTTTTTGGTAATTGAACGACACAAACGGTAGCTCTGCGTCCATCAGAGTGGGGACACACATCTGGCAGCTTTGTGCGTATTTGTTGAATATGCTGACATGCGTGTGTGTGCCATGAAAAGACAAATGTCCTTTATTGAAATACATCAACAAGTATTATCGGTTTTGTGATTCAAGATTAATACATTGATTTTGAATTTGTCAGTAGTAACAATCACGACTTATGCTGTGATATATTCTTTTCATTCTGCACATGCTCATTTTCAACTTATATTTCAAATGGGAAACTGATATTTTATTCTGAACACGTGTGGACACAAAAGACATACTTGCATTTTTAATCCAAACTCATTAAAATAGCAAAAAGGTGTCGACCCAGCACCTTGGTCGTTTCTCCACAGCCTGAGGTCTGCTGCAGGCCTCGGTCACATTTCATCCACCCTCAGCAGAGACAGGCGGACTGAAGACAGGAGAGGAGGAAGCCCTAAGAGTGAAATATTAATGCCTTCTCTCTTGGTCGCTGGCCTCACAAGGTCATCTGCTCGCTGTTCATTGTTGGAAAACAGCCTGACGGCTATGGCAATTGAAACTGAAGAGATTTCCACCTTGTCCTCGCACATATTAAACCAAGGAAGCCATGGCGCTTTGTAGCGTGACCTCGGCACACATTGTTACCTGCAGGGAAGGAGGGAGGAGGACGGGACTGGACCCAGAGGGTGAGGGGAAGGAGGGGGAGACAGAGGAGGAGTCTTCATTTATTCGCTTCTGTGTTCCGGCCACATGGCTGTCGTATACGTTGTGTTATGGAGGCATTTGTGTGTCTTTGTGTGAGTGTAAGAGAGCGAGCCATTCTGTGTGTTTGGGTGTGTTATGTGAGTCGTCTCCCTCATGTTGAAGGACAGACACAATCAATAGAAGCAATCAATGTTGCATGAGGGCAGGAGGGAAGACACTTTCTGAGGTCTCCCTGTTTTTGTTTTTCTGACACACACAGACCCACACACACACACACACAAACAAACAAAAGGAACGTATCCCAGGGTTCAGGCAACAGTGTCTGTGCACACACACACACACGTTGTTCTTCATTCATCTTTGTGAGGACACTTGCATTTGCTTTTGTATTTAACTACAACCATTTCCTATCATTTCTCTCCCATGATGCCTTTCATCTTCCCTACCTGTGTGCACTGAAAGATAACCCAAGCCCGACGGCTGATTACACCGGGGGGGACATGGCTCAGTGTTCTCCTGGTCACTGTGTCCGCTGCCTGGCGCTGCCAGCAGTGATGTGTGCAGCAGCAGCAGCACAGCTGGGAAACCTCCAGATGCTCCAGGTTTACTGGACACAAGCAATAATGGATGACAGAGCTGAGTTTATGTAAATACTCATTCAGGGCCTGATCTACTCAGATCCCAAATAAAGAGCGCTAAATTGCGTGCGCATTATAACAGATTGCACGTTTGGTTGGTGGGCGTTTTGTCGGGGATCTACTGAAAATAATTACGTAAATTATAACAGGTGCAAACATGGTAGAGCCAGCAGTATTTAAATGAATTTTTTTTCAATCAAAACCAATTTGCTAAACCTTTTGCTCAAATAACTGTGCTTGTCTTCATAGATCTATAGCAATGCATATAAAATATTAAACATTTTGGGCCCTACTCTGTTTACTGTCTTATATCTTTAGTCTAATGTATGCATGCTAATTTAAAGATATTTATCTATATTTGATAAAATTGGATATACCTATCAAATTGTATTTTTTAAAATATAAAAACATTCATAGATAAATTTATATAAAAGACACATAAACGTGTTTATATTACAAAGCACATTAGACTTAAAATAATTAAATATGAGTTGTGAGATTTTGGTCCCCCCCAATGTTTACTTCATGACTATGGCCTTGCATCTGATCAATATTGAGCAGCAGGTGCAGTTCACACTGTGACGATTAGCACCTACCTTTTAAACGTGTTAAATATAGACGCAGTCGCCAATTAAAGTATTTGCATCTGCTCCTCCCAATAATTGGTGCACTCCGGTAGAAACGTCCGATATTGCATTGCAAACATATTAAATGGACAGGGCGTGTTATTCTGCACGCAATCAGTGTGCACCATTTGTAGATCAGCTTGCATGATATGTTGGAGCGGTTTTAAATCACTGTAAAGCTGCTCAGTTCACATCCCAGAGATTTCTGCATCATAAACAAGAGAGTTTGTCAAAGAAGTCCTGATCAGTTTGGTTAATTTATTTTACACAGTCGAGTGGTTAACGGACTGTATTTATTCAGTGTTTATTTTACTCTTATCAACCACTTAAAGAGCTTATACAGGACAAGTCATGGACACATTCATACTGTGCTTCTATATGCAGCACACCTTCTATCACACTTTCATTCCTACAAAGCCATAAGGAGCAATTACGGATTGATGCTCTTGCCCAAGGACACTTCAGAAAGCAGACTGAACGAGGACTGCTAAGAACAAATTAAAATGATCTCTATGATACTGCTGCAGTTACCAATGAAGAGTAGGGCGTGATTGTGGTCTGGATATTCTTTATGATTTCGACTGTCTGACCGACTGAAGTTGAGACAGGACGTTGGTCTACAGATGGACATGTTGTCCCCCCCAGTGTGCAGACATCAACATCACCTGACTTCCTCCTTTGCTTCACTTAGAATAACAACAGAAACTAGAGAATGCTGTCATCAAAATGAAAAAATATATTTTTTCGGATGGACAATCCCAATCCTGTGGTGGTTTATGGGAAAGCAGAAAAAAATGGACAAATTCTCCATTGTGGAAGGGTTTATTCAAAAACATCTTGAATCTCACACCTGGATCTGGATCCGAACCAAAAGCTAACCCCTAGAATAGATTCTTGGCCCTTGGTCTAATTTTCCACCCAATTTCACGGACAGATTTTTGAGGTATCATGCTGACTGAACTAAAACATAATCACCCTGGATATTGAGAATTTGGAGCTCACATCCCTGCTGCTCGAATCATTTCCAGCCGCACCATGCTGACTTGTGAGCTGTTATAAAATAATATAAAACCTGATGCGAGTTACATTCTGAACCTCACTTCACCTGACAAATTCAGACCGACACTCCCATCAGTGTGTCTTTTTAATAATCCCACCTACTTTAATTTGATTTAATAATTCAAACAAGCCTATAGATGCAGAGCTGGAAGCACAATAATAACACCTACCGACATGGAAATGGCCTGAGAACAGCGGGGGGGGGGGTGATGTGAGGAGACAGAGGAGCGTACTAGACGAGAGAAACGCAGTCAAAATATCGGTGTGCTCCCTCAAATGAGGACACGCTCAGTGTGTTTATCCACTAAAGGCTGGTTTAAAGGAAACAACTGGGACACTGTCTGTTTGAAAAATGATCATCTAAATTAGGATGGGGCACCTTTGCTCATCAGCTTTAATAATTTAGCAGATTAAGGCTTTGAACATTGTTATCGACCACAGCATTCATTTAGATCAAAAGATGAAAGCGAGCTGTCGGTCTTGAAAGGGCATCGCTCTGTTTGAGCTGTATAAGGTCTGGCAGATGAAGAAGCATCACATTTTGACTCGATAAAATGATCAGCGACTTGCCGCCACCACATCTCCATTTCTGCAGGCACTGAGCTGAAGTGCAGACGGAGTTCATCGGGGCATTTGAAGACAAAGAGCAGAGGAAACAAAGCTCTGAACATCAGATGAGACAACTGGAATGACGCCTGTTCTACGTTAAGCTGCATTCTATTAGTTGACAAGCACATTGGTGGCCTCTTGTGCCTCTGAAGCTCTTTAGTTTTCCCCATGTCCAGACGAGTGATGCTCGAAAGCTTACTTCGACTCCCACGTAATTAACACATTTTTAATGCACCAGCCTTCAGCACTGCAAACCACTTCAGGCAATGTGCCCGTGCAATTTCAGAGCGATGCGAGCGGAGGCGGTGAGGGGAAGAGCTTTGTGAGGCAGCTCTCTGATGTTGCCGCAGAATGTTTTGCACGGCTTTATTAGTTTGAGTTGGAGTGTACACACTGTGCGAAAATGGTTCCAGGTGACGAGCTCAACGGAAGGCGCCGCCTCCCCCTAAAAAAACCATCCACCTCATCTCAGAACGTCTCAATAATCCCCCAGCCCACCTCCACTGTACTTGAGATTTTTTGTCAAACATTTATTCTGTTGGATCTTGTTAATTATCTGGCTTTTGTCCTGCCTTCCTCCATTTGAACAATGTTGGTTGAAAGCAACTGGATTTGTTTAGTGAAAGAAAATGAAATGAGGAGACACAATCCCCCGCAGTTACAAATGAGTCTATACTGAGAGCGGAAGTGAGGATTTTGCCTGATGGGATCAGAAGACATTTGAATTTCCTCAGAGGAAGGAATTCATGCTCAGACAGTGGACAGAGAAAAGGCCCTTCTGAGCCTGAAACAAAAAGAATCCTTTTGCTTATGTGTTTTGATGATGATCAGGAAAAAGCCAGTCTGGGGTTCGTAGTGCAGTTCAGTCCACAGAGACAGCTGGACCACTCTTGTGAAGGCGTTTTATATTGAAGTTATGTGATTGACAAGTACAGTTTAAATAAAGAAAAAGCTATAATAAATTGTAAATATCAATAAAAGTAGTGGCTTGTCCAATTCAAAATGGATTGAATTACTTAACTTCAATGAGAGCTCACAGATCATCGCTGAACAGGCATAGCGATAGAAATAATTAAATAGTGGCTCAGGCTCAGCAAGACGTCCATACCTTTCTTTTTCTATTGCACAGAATGGTGGATGTCACTGCCATCAATAGAAACTATACAAATATGCAAATAGCATTGACCACTAGCAAGATCTATTAATAAAAAACAGCTTCATTCTTAAGCACACTGAAGTGTAAAAATAACTTTTGCATTCATTTGAATTTGAATGAGACTTTTGTGACTCAATAAAGGATACAGTAATGTTATCTTACAACAGGCTTGTTGTGAGAAATTGGTGAATCTGGTGCAATCAATCAATCAAATCTTCATCAAATTTGATTTGTAGAGCCCATATTCACAAATCACTTTCTCAGAAAGTGTGAGGAAAACTACCAAGAAAAACCTTTATCTGGGAAGAGACACAGAAAGCTCAGAGAGAGCAACGTGTGAGGGATCCCTCTCCCCGTATGGACAGAAGTGCAATAGATGCTGTGTAGATGAGCACATCGACAAGACAGTGTCTGATGGATCAATGTTTAAAGTATGCAGAAGACAATGTCTGACAGAGATGAAGGGAAAAGTAATGACAATTGTCATGATAAAGGTAATATTAGTGGGGAAAAGTGTATTGAATTTCAAAATAATCTACAGAATGAATATGACACAGCAGTGACAGCTGCAGCTATATTCAATATGATAATCTGAATATCTACACCACAAACCCTCAACAAGTATAAATGATTGAAACCATTCAATCAGGGGATGCTTCAGTGTTGAAGTCTTCTGAATATGTTGGCTTTGCGAACCTCAGGTGCACCTATTTAAAACAGTGTCCTCACAAAATAAAACCACTCCTGTACACGGCTTTGGATGAAAGCATCCACACCGTTGCATATATCATGTTCATGCTAGAGGCAAGATAACACAGGGCAACAGCACATCAGCTACAGTTGTTTCAGTGAAACGCTGATGGAGGTGTACTTGTAGGGAAAACAAAGGGGATTTGTTGTGAAAAGGATAATTGCTTCTTTTAATTGAATCCCTGCGGTAAATTCAGAGCCACACTTCCTTCTTATTTCTGTGACTCTACTTTGCCCTCTACATTTGTGTTCTGTCTCACTCGTTTCTTCACGCCTCTTTTCTCCCATGTGTTCCACCCTGTCATTGTCTTAACACCACCACCCCACCCAACCCCCACCCCTGTTCACCCCACGTGTGCATCCCATTGTTGTACACATGTCCCGAACCATCGAAGAGCCACACGTCAGACTGCCTCCTCACGTCTTCTCCTCCTTTGTTTTCTTGTCTTTTTCAATCTCCCTTTCCGGTGTGTCCTTCCCCCTTGCTTCACTCTTTCTCCTTCCCTCTTAGTTCAGGCCCAATTAGGGAGATTTCTCTCTGATCAATAGACCCTCCTCATGGGAACACAAAGAGGCAAGAGCCCAAAATGACGGCATGAGTGTGTGTGTGCGCACATGCATGAAGAGTGAAGTGTCAAAGGGTTACGTTTTAGCAGACATATACTGTATGCATGCACCCACACCAGTGTATTTTCTATTAATTGTCCAAAACTGGCTCATTGGTTTAGTGTTTGTTGTACTAACTTACACTAACTCTTCTGATGTCAGGTCATTTATCTGTGATTTTTATTTATTTTGGAATGATGCTTGAACTTCAGAGAGCAGTTAATGGAGAAGTAACTGCATGATAATGATAACAGCAGTGGGGCTGAAACTGATGATTCACATTTGGCTGCGAAATCCATCCACTGTCTGGCTCAGAGGAATTCAGAACCAGAGTGTGGATTTTTATCTTTGCACATCTACACGTACAGTCTACTGTGAGTGCATAGGAAGGTTGGGGCTGATTTGTCCTCATGCAGCTTCTGTTAAGCTCCTAATTCACGCAACATCATCTAAACAAAGCCTGCCATTCTTACTATAGCCATAATTAAAAATACATTTTTGCTAATTTCCCTTTTAATGCTGACAAGGGACAGACTCTGCCTCAAGGTCATAGCAGAGGCAGTATATTAAAATTTAATCGCAGTCATACACAGATTTAAAGGGAGCAGCGTGGGGAATTAAGCAGCCAAGGAAAATCATAAAAAGGGAGGCTGTATCTAATGAGTCAGGAGTGAATGATGTGAACGTGTTTACGTGCCACTGATGTGAGAGCAGAGGGCCCTGGGCTGCAGAGGGCCATCTGGGGCTCCGAATTTGACAATTACATAGAGCACTGTGGCCACAGGCACATTCCCTTTGCTACTGTCAAAGAATGTGTTTGTGTCACACATGTGTGTACGTGTGTCTCTCATCTTCTATTTTCATAGAAATCTCTCATAATCTTGCTGGAAAACAACAGCCAATTAAAATAACTGCAATCTGTATGCATAAGCCCTCAGCCAATTTACCCAGGGAGCCTTCTGAAAGTGCGAGGGTTCAAAACGCACTGTGTTCGGGCTCGGCTGTGAGAAAGATTTAGCTATGCACAGTGCTGGGGAGGCAGAGTCAAACAAAGCTACACAAACTAGCCACCGTACACAGACTCCAGAGAGTATTCCGACTCATTAGCTGTTCTGGGACTAGAATAAATTGAGCTCCTACTCAATTAGTGAATACGTTGGGATACACTGTATATTTAGTCGTTCAGCATCAAGTTTAACTGTTACTGTGAGTATCATGCAATTCTGTCAAAGTTTTAGACTGTCCCTTTTTGTTTGTGATTTATTGATTAGTTGGTTACCAGATATGACAGCATAATGAGAAGGTTGGGCATCGCTTGTAATCCAGTTATCACATGTTTGCCTGCATGTGTGCAGAGTTAATTGCAAATGTTTATCATATTTTCCCACTTTTATCTCGATCAGTGCTCATGAATCATTGTGTACTCCACCTGCTCTTATGTGGTTGTTTGTGCATGTGTGTGTGCGTGCGTTTGCCTCTTTACCCTGGCGTCTTTAGGCTGATTACTACAATGCCTGATGGGAATACACCATTGTTTATGTTATTTATGAGCTTCGTTTAATTGGGCTGAGAGTAGCAATGCTCAGTCAGAGTCGTGCTCCCGTTGGCTTAAGCGCAGAAACTCTGTCATTACTGGGGGCTATGTAGAAGGTGAGGCTGTAATTAATGGAATTTATTTCCTTCGTATGCCAATTAAAAGCACCCGCTGACTGTCACACAAGAGCCCAATCTTTTAGCTTTGCAGATCGTTTTATTTGGCCACTGTGTGCTAAATCATTTATTTATTCCATTGGCTTGATGACTGCTTGTGTGGATCCTTCTATTAAAAAAGGGGTCATGCACAGTCTTCACCTTGGCTACATACGTGCCCTGAATCGATTCCAATGAATGAATAAATACCATCTTAGTTAATTTAGCCATTGTATCAGAGGTCCTGGCTCATTCTACATTTTTGTCTTGTTCAGAAACACAGAGGAAATTAACATTATGAAGCTTCTAGAGTTGGTATCATGAAAGCAGCAACTAAACTTACTCAAATAACTCAATAGTTGCAATTCACATTGTGATGAAATTAGAGCTGATTTGTGGACAGAAAATCTCTTACAATTTTGATAACTGATTCAATAATTCACAAAGTCACGAAGCCTCTCTAGTGTAAAGATTTTGCTTGACTGAACATTAAAAATCAAATATCTTTGGATTTTGGGATTGTTGGTCAGACAAAACAAGACATCACCTACACTCTCAAAGTCATTCACAGTCACTGATTATTTAAATAATTGTTAGCCCTTCTTGAATGGACATGAGGGAAATTCTAAATACATATCAGCCTGTTAAATACTGATCTTTATAGGCAGATTCAGCAGGTCATGAGAAAGTTAATATGTACACTTTTGTAACTGTTAATGTGTTCAACCCCCCTGGGAGAGGAATCCCGCAAATGTGATCTGACAAATTAGATCGCCATGGCAACAACAGAATGGCATCCATCCAGAGCATCAGAGGGTGTAAGCAGATCACAGCTGATCTCATAGCTGAAGGAGAACAAACATTAAGTTGAGCTAGTTAAAACAAGCGAAGTGTTGATTGTTTTCTTAAAAACAAAAGCTACAGTGACACAAATATTTGTAGTCAAGCTTACAAGGACGAATTACAATTCTGTCCACTGGTTCAACATCGTTGCCTTTACATCGAACATACACTATGCTAGCAAACTTATCCTTTTAGATTGTTGTGGTTTTAAGCCCTTTGCACATACTTTACTTCACTCTATTACATTATTTGACAGGGACAGTGCATATACATAACATTTCTGAAAATAAGCTTATATCCCTATGTTCTGCCTTACATAAACGCAAGAGCAACAGCTGTTAAAATGCACAGGAGGAACAATATATGACAACAATTAACAAATAGCAAGATAAGACAATGTTAGCATAAGGCCTGGTGAGCAGTGAACACTATGCACAGAGACGTTGACAAGCACAGCAGCTGGCAACCTGAGCACACAAGAATGACATGCAAGACAACAGATAACACAAATACAAAAAACATTTAAAAGATTTAATTTCTTATCAACAATGGTCCTAATGTGGAGGAGTAGGAATGGTAGTTGGCACAGTTTGCAGTAAGTTGTTCCAATCCTGGGAGGATCTGACTGAAAGAGCAGACTGGTCAAAACTACTTTGTTTTCTAGTAGTAAGACAATCACCTAGTTGTTGCGTTTAGTAGTTGTGCTTGTTTTTATATTATATAGGCACAAAGTGGTGGAGGAGACATATTGTTTAATAGCTTTAAAACAAGACACAATCTACTGAATGTGCTCATGTTTTTCCAGTTTGGTCGTTTTAGAATTTTGCAGTTATGGTATGCTTGTGGTTTATTGTCTAAAGGTTTTATTGTTTGTTTGTACAGGGATTCTATGAGATTTGGTGTAGTTTTATTGAAGTGTCCCCAACCTGTCAGACAGTATGTGATGTGTGGGAGAATCATTTCATTCATGAACATTTTGGCTGCATCAGTGAACATGGAGTTCTGTATGTATTTACAATTTGCCAGATTGAGCTTGGGTTTTGAGCTATTAAGCTAAAGTCAAGTTTGAGCTTGCCATGCACTATGATGGACCATTACAGCAGACAATTTTAATGGAACTTCATCTTTACTTTTGCCATGCACATAGACAACTACATCTAGACATTAGCATCTTAGCAAATCAATGGTAGGTCATCTTTGTAGAGGCTCAACAAGAGTGGGAATAGAACAGATCCTAGTGGCACACCAGTGGGAGATTTAATAAGAGGCAAGGGTTGGTGGTGTACTCTCACACATTGAGCTCTGTCTGCAGTTATGACATTATGTTTAGTGCATTTGGGGGAAAGTTAAATCTAGAAAGCTTAGCTAGAAGAATGTTGTGTTTAACAATGTCAAAGGCTTTCTGTAGATGAAGGAATACAGCTTCAACAACACCCAATTTATTTATGATTGATTTGAAGTTTTCTATAAGATAACAGTTGGCTGTTAAGATGAAGAAGGAGCATTTCAGAGATCCATTCCTCAGCAATCCTAGAGATGACAGGTAATATATGATTTGACTATAATTACAAACAGCTTTATGAAAACGGGTGTCACTGTAGCTGCTTTCCATGATGTTGGAAAGATTCCCTGGGGAATGGACAATTGATTACATGACAGATAGGAGCTGCAAGTGGCAAGTGGCTATTTGACAGTTTTACCTGTCAATCAGGGTGTGCATGAGAGCATGCTGCCAATCACAACCAACCTTCAACCATCATTGACATGACTGGCCTGTGTGAAAGTGGGTATCAGTGTTTTATCACAACTTGGCTGAGAAAATGTGATGTAACTTCTGGTCACAAAATTAAAGAGAAATAAATGTATAAAATTAAACTTGAAATGAAACCCAGCAGCCTATGTGTGGACCACTCCAGACAATATATGTGGGCAGTAGCACTCCTCATAGGCAAACATAATTTTTAAACAGGACAATTCAATATTTGTCTCTCCGCAATCAAAGTTTAGTTACAACAATTTATTGGCATTGCTTAAATATTGCTCTTTACATTTTCTCATTTGGTTTTCATCCAAACTGAGGGACAAAACTAAAGCAGACCTTATAGGAAACACTAAGGGCTAAATCAGTTCATTAATATCCAATGCAGGAGATCAGGTAAAGACGTGCAGAGTTAAGAGCTTTTTAGACAGAGTAGGGTATTAGAGCTATTGGAGAAGGTGCTCTCAGAAGAGATGAGTCTTCAAGTGGTTCTTGAAGATAAAAATGAATGCCCCCCGCTCTGATGGCATTTTGGTAGCTCATTCCTCCACTGAGGATTTGAGGAACGGTAGTATATATATCCAAGCTGTAGTTTATATAGTATTTTATAAGTGAGATTGTTTAAATGGCACATTGGTAAGGTAGGAGGGCAGCAGCTGTAAAGAGTAAGAGAAAAGCTCACTTTATACGCATATCTCTTGTCACAATGTGAGTGACAGTTGAATGCATGTTTGGAAGCGGCTTGAGGCCTATTGGCTGGGGTTGTACCTGGCATTAGCATGCGTCTTGCGTGATCCCATTGCAGGTCAACAGCTCTAAATACATAATTTCTCAACTAGCATTAATATGCGTCTGCACGTGTCTCCAGGGAACACTTGTGATTGGATCTCAATTCCCCGCTCTATTTGAAAATATCATCTCTCAACAAACAGACCAAATTATGTTGTTTTAAGCTGGTCTGAATGTCACAGACAGGTCCGCTGTTAATGGTTGTGTACGTGTGTGTGTGTGTGTCTGTTTGTGTGTGTGTTTGTGTGAGTGAGGGAGAGAATGAAACAGTGAGAGTGGGTTGAGGAGGGGCTGGGTAAAGCGTTGCACTGGCCTCAGCTCTACATAAGATTTTACTCTTTTGCAGTAGAAAATTAATATGTCATCAATGTGGTATGTCGATATTGTAAAAATTGTGGTAGTGGCCACAAACAACTTAATAATACTAATAAATAAAATAAATGTATGGGAAACACAAAGAAGTATAAAATTACCTCGGTGGATAAAGGAGGTCATTCACTAACCAGAAGGTTGATGGTTCAATCCCCAGCTTCTCAAGGGTGTATGTTGTTCACCCTGCTAATAGCATGATGTGGTCCCAGACAACCTATGACTGGGTCTGGATCAGTTAGGTGCAACCATACATGAACTTAGAGCTGACCACTTGTGATTGGATCCCCCAAGATAAGTTTGTATTCATTGCACTGTATTTGAATGTTGGCTTACAGATAAAACTATCTATTAAGATTTGTCATCTTGTTTGTTACTTTGTTAATCATTTCATGAACCCTTACGTTTATCTCGTTACCCCCAGGTAACAAACCCCTGGCTTTGTTTATTCACACACAATGAATTCCAGTGACCATATCAGTTATATATTACCAGAGAATTAACCTATTGTTTGTTTATTGTTTGAGTTTTCTCACTCAGCCTAAGCCCAGCTCAGGAGACAGCCAGTCGTTTCCTAATGAGTTGTTGGTAGGACAGCTCGCCTGTCCAGGAAGAAAACACCGGCGGATAATTGGCCGGTTTCATAGCTGCGATGTTTTCTCTGGCATGAGACTCTGTGAATTAATGAGTTGACCATAATAATATCATGGATCGGTTCCAATGTAAGACAAGTCTCAACTGATGATGCTCCACAAAGCTAATGATGCGTGCCATTAGCAGTGGGAGCTTTGCATTGTCACAGTGGGTTTTGACTGTGACCGACAGGAGCAGGGCTGTTGTTCCTGCATTACAAGTCAGCTGGAGTTAGCCAGAGAGGATTTACTGTTAGCTCTATGAATAACATAAGCAGTGGATATTCGTTATACTCTTCTCTCAAAATCCTCCACAATGTCTGCAGCCTAGTTCTGAATATCTTATACCGTCACTCTCATTGACTAACATTAAACCAGTTGCAAGAAATCTGGGGGTCATATTTGATTATGGCTTTTGTTTGAGGATCAATTAAGATGGTTGTCCAATCCTGTTTGTTCCAATTGGAATTAACTTCAAAGACTAAAACTTGTATTATCATATTATTTTTGCAACACCCTCTATATAGGTGTTACAAAGCCTCCCGCATTGTATTATAAAATTGGTACAAAATGCTGCTGCAAGGATTTTAACTGGATCAAGACAATGTGACCATATACCTTAGATTCTTGCCTCGCTGCATAAGCTTATATGCTGTATTTTCGCATTGTTTTTAATATTTCATTAATGAATTTTAAAGCTTTACAGAACCTCGCACATGATGAACAAGTTGAACATTTTTTTTAAATATCTTCCCATTGGAAGAAATTAGAAATGGCATCATGGTTACTCTGACAGCGTTGCAGCTGTGAGTGTCTGACAGAAATGAATGCGATCCTGCACTGAAAGAGACCATTCTACTGTTAAACACAACATGAGGTTTTACATTCTCTCTGGTTTGTAACTTCTGTATTTGTTGTGTTTAGTTGCATTGGATTTTTTCTTTACGAATATGTTTGGAACTGTTAGTCTGCCTGCAAAACTCAGTACTGTATGTGCATAAAGATTGTAGTATTTTTGGGTCATGTGAACTAATCTGATAAGGCACCCTCTGCGAAATGTTCGATATTTTTCTCAATCTCAGTCTTCAGGGCTCCTGCTGTGCATAGGCAGTTGTACGAATGCAAGTATGAGATGGGTTGTGATGGGCCGCGAGCAGCTGGTAATGTGCAGTAAACAATGACAAAGTGGACTTGGGTCTTTAGTATGAATGACGAGAGGTTAAAGAGATCAGCCAGCTGACTGTTAAAGGCTTTCACTCTGCAAATCCCAAGGAAAACCTGACTGCTCTCGTCTAAAGTTACATTCAACCACCTCCCCCTCTCTTGTCAAGTTACCAGACCTGAACAGAAAGTAACCAGAAAATCATAATTCACTCAAAACAATGGCAGTGTTTTGACTGGAAGTGTATTCATAAAGAGGTCAGAAAGTATTAAATGTGTAGAGTTTGTACAGTAAAAATAAACAGAAACATCCATGGAATAATTCCCCATCAATTAAGTAAACACATCATAAGCAGTTGTGAGGGTTTCACCATAAGTGGCTCCTATGCTACGGACCTGTACAGTAAGAATCCAGTACAGAGCAGAGGAGAGCTCCCCAAATAAACATCATTCAATACATTGGGCTTAATCCAAGCGCGACCATGTCATGCAATGTGTTACTTCAGTACACTTAAATTACAAATATTCCTGTGACCACTATCTAAATTTAATCCCCTTTAATATATTGGTCACAATTCAGCACCTAGACCGTACATGGTGCATCTGTAATACTCGTTTTCTGTCTAGTCTTGTTTGAACTCCCACTGTTCCATTCCTTGTCAATGCTACTGTGGAATGAGAGCTCTCAAGATGAATCTCTTCTCAGCAGAGATAGACAGCGATGGTTCATTTGCACTTCTTTACTCCCACACAATGTGGCCACCGCGCAACTAATGCTCTCAGGACATCTTCACACCATTTTTATTCCTTTCTACGACAGTGTGAAGTTGAACCGTTATGGTTTGGACACGAAGTTGATGCACCCTTAAATTCCAATGTATTTTAGTTAGTATTACTATTACTTCATTATCTCTGCTCATGCTCACACTGAGTGGTAGTACAGATGTATTCTGAGGGCTCCTTTCTTACTAGTATCTCCAACAGGGAATGCACGTCCTGGATACATTCCTGTCTTCTTCTCTTCAAACCTCCTTGTGTACATTCAGTTATTTCAGTGTTTCATCCGGGCCCACAAAGCTCTCATAGTGGATACAATACAGAAAACTGCTTTCAGGTTATGTGTGGATTTAATAGTTAAGATTAAATGGTACATTGGACTGTATTTATATTGCACTTTCCTAGTCTTATTGAGAGAGAAAGATCTTTACACTGCAAGTCACATTTTCACACTCCCACATACAATGGCACTATATGCATGTTTTCGATGGCATGACAAACTTTTTTTAGAGCCTATCTGTAGCTCATCTTGTAATGGCTCCCATGATAAACTCCCTCATTATGAAGCAGTTTGAGGGTATGCATCGTAATAAGGCAAGATTTAATTAAAAGTACTCGTCGAAATTCTCATCTCACAATATATCTATCTGCATTCAATTTGTTTCCTAAATGATCATTACCTGTGTTAGCTCTGTTTTTTATTAATGGGATCTACCATGCCTATTTTCTGCCTCTCAAATGATAACAAGACTTCTTAAGAAATGTGTGGACAGTGCATTCCCTTTTAAAGGCAGGATTGTTTAACTTTCATTGTAGATTCAAGTTTGAACCATTAATTTAAGCTTGAAATATAAACATGGATTTTTATGGAAACAGTAAGATTTCTGCATCCAGCAGTGATGAACCCTGTCTGTCCTCTGGAACGCAAACCAAGTGTGGCTACACTGCCATGACCATAGCCACAGGACACAGGAAGAGGTAATGGAGAGTAAATAACATCAGTTAACATGAACAGCTGAAGGGTTCATTCATATCAGTTGTCGCATCTATTGAGGACGCTATTCTCAGCCACTTCCGCTCGTTCACCTCTACGATCCCGCTTCCTGACAGACTCAGGCCTATTGCTCTTTAGCCTGTCCACCTGCTCCACAGCTCAGTCAAACAGGTGTGCTGACCACTTACCCCTCCAACAACCGATTACACACAGGCTGTTAAACAATTACAAACAGATCATTACCTGTGATGGCTCTTTGTGGACTCGTGCCTTGACATGTGTTGCTGACTCGGTGCAGCTCTGCAGGGTGGGCATACCTATCAAAAGGCAGTTGGTCATGATGAGTGTTTAAAGCTGCTCCCATCCACCGCAAATTTATCATACATGAAAACACTTAGATACTTACTCGAATAATGAATTCGATCACTACGTATATAAGTATATCAAAATTGTTTCTGTTTTCTACGAATTGAACCCTTTACAAACACAAAACAGCTTAAGGGCTGTCAGAGACGTTGACAGCTGTGACAAACAATTCAAAACCTGTTGTTGTCAATCTAAAACAGTAACACATGCACTGATGGCCGATTTTGAGTGTTGGTAACTAAAAAACATCCGGCAGCAACATTCAGAGTAAAAAGGAATTTTAAATGGAAATTAATTTTTTGATTTAAGTTTTGAAAACCCCACACATCTACACCTTTCCTCTAATCACGACTGTATCCATGAGCTCCCTTGTCTCTTTGGGTTACACATGTTTAGAGGAATCAAAACTAATGCTTTTCAAAGCTTAATTTTAACAAAACCAGTGAGATTAGGTGTGGCAGCACCCTTAGATATTGTCTTCCATTGAATCAAAGGGAGCTTTGGAGCAAGTGAAAGCCAAAGCTACAATACAGGCCTTTAAGTCTGCTGAAAGTGTCAAATGTTCAGATGAGAGGGAAAAAAAAAGAACAACAAATATGAATGGAACATTAAAGAAAATCTCAGCATGATGCTTCTTCTGTCGCTCAAACCATCCCTGGTTGGATTATTGAAGCATCAGGGTGGCTGTTTTCCATCATCAACATTAGACAACAATACAAAACATGTGACATGTCCCTGAGGGACGATGTCAGATGACGCCGGCAGCAGTCATTGTTAGACTCAATCCGTTAAACCTCCCTCTCCCAAGTATAACCATTATTCACCCCTCATGATCCAAGCGTGCGTGCGAGACCCCCATTCACTTAAAACTTCTACCCAGCTGACTCCCTCAGAGTGATGGACTGGGGGGCTTTTGTCCTGTGATCAGCCAGGGAGCCACAACGCTCAGCCTTGGGAGTCACAGTCACCGGTGTACTGCAGTCTGCACGTTGTCCCTGGGGTCATGCCGTGTCCCTGGTCATGCTGGAGATGTCATAAATAAAGAGAGACAGTGCAGAGAGAAAGCGAACAATGAAGCCTCCCCCCCTCTCCCCTGCCTCCAGCTCTGTGTCCTCTCCCACGTCAGCCACTGGGGACGTTGTAAATCAGAGGGCAGGGGTGGGGAGAAACCTGAGCCAAGAGCAAGGGAGTAAGGCAAGGAGACATTAAAGTGGGAACCTGGGTCTCCGAGAGCCTGGCCATTCCTGTCATCATTAGGGAGTGTGGGAGACAAAGGAAGGAAGAGACGATGATGAGGCGTGGGGAGGGGGTGAGAGTGTGCGTCTGTTTGTTTGAGTGTGTGGACACACTCTCCGATGGACGTATGATGCAAACATGAATACATTTGTAGTCCCTCACATGTGCTTTGTTCTTCGATTGCACTATGTGCGTGCAGGTCATAAAACCTGGCTGGGTTATGTTAAATTCTGACAGCACTGCCACTGAGGGACAAAGGTAATCCAGCAATAATTTTCAGCGAACAAGGGATTTTGATTTCTACCCCAACAGGGAGGGAAAAAGCTGAAATCTTCTGCAAGGGGCTTTTTTTTTCTCGTTTCCTAGTGCCTAGCCTACAGCCAAGCAATGTCCTTGCATTCACAGGGATAAAGCCATGACTGACAATTGTGGCAAAAAAAAAAGAATTGCTGCTGAAGAGAGGGGGGAGGCTGTAGTGAGGCAGCGATGAAAGGGATAAAACAGTGTGTAGTGTGTGCGTGTGTGTATGTGTGTGATGACTGAATCTTTGCACCTTGTGTCTTTGTGCCTCTTTGTGAGTCAGTCCACTCCAATCGCCATGCCAACCACCATCACTGATACAAATTTCCACAAATTATTGTATGAGTACAAGTAAACTGCAAATTTAATGATCCTGACCTTGATTATTATTGTTATTTGACCCCTAGACAAGGAGACTATGCTCTCCGATTAGAAATCAATAAATGAGGAAGAGAATGGAAAGTGGGGATTCAAACAAGTACAGAATCAATAGGCACTAAAAGTTTCACATGAAACTCCCCTGATACAGGCCCAGTCACTCTGTCCTGGATGTTTCTCCATTCTCCAGTGTTTACCTAGACTGTGGAGGTAGGTTTACTCAGTGCTACCTTACTCTCGCTGACATTGATCACTGTCCCTCCGGGCCCGCAGGTATATCTCTGTCTCTCACTCAGAAGTAACTAAGCCTTGTGGAATGTTTCGTGGCCCTCACCCCGACCCCTGCAAGTGTTTGGACTTGGCTCTCGCCCATCATCTCACATTTTCCCCTTGAGGTAGTGAGGCTTAACCCCGACAGCCCATGAAGAGGGTCGAGGAGGCAAGCCAGTGCTACTTTCCACCGGAACTCTTTGCATTTGCTCGGCAGACGAGACAGAGGAGAGAGTCATGAAGGAGAGTGCCGAGAGGTGTGGAATAAAAAGAGACAGCTCCTTGAGGGACCTCTAGGGCTTATTTAAACTGGAGCTTCATGTAGAGAAACACACCGCATTGGTGCTGTTGTGTTGTTTTTCTTTTCAGCACGGGTGTTTGTTCATGTTTATGGATTTGTTCTGTGAGGGAGCATGACGCACAAAGTTTCGCAGGTTTGATTTCAGCTAATTTAGGAACTAAATTGTCTCTATTCATTAAAGTGTTCCATGGAGCCGACTGCATCCAGCTGAAGCTGAGAAAATCTACAAATTAAAGCAGCACACACTGATCTACTGATAATTGATGTACATGGTTCAGGGTTTTTCTATAGACCTCTGTATCAAATCAGCATGTGTGTTCAGTATGCTAAATGTGTCCAATTATATAATATTATATCGGGGTCGTTTTGTTATTTTTCTGGCATACAAATACAAAAAATACCTAATTTTTCTTCGTACTACTCAGTCCCTTAGGCTTGATTTTGACATTTAAGTAAATGCTGTGATTTCTGTGGAGTCAAAACTACACTTAAGGTGACTGTCAAAGTAAAATGTAAAAGCCATTATTTCTAATGGCTTTGAACTTTGATGTCACGTTAAGGAGAAACTCTAATGTGACAAATGCATAGCTAAAAAACCAAGCAGTAGGACAAAGAGAAATAAAGATACCTCACAACTCAACCACTACCTGTTCTCCTTCAATTGCCAGGATATATTCTACATCAACACCTAGCTGTGTGTGTTTCAGTTTGACACACAGCTGCTGTACACGTCTTGCCATTATACTGTCTGTTTGCATGCTGCTTTTCTTCTCCTGGCTTCTGCAGATAGTGTGAAAAGCTTCTTTGTGAATACACGACACATTGGAACAGCGGTGAGATAATACTCTTCCTCCTGCTTCTTTGTGCAACCTGTAAGTCGGCGCTGCTACGTTTCAAATGCTCTCTATCTGACCGACCCATAATATCTTAATTCAATCAGCGTGTCAGGGGATGTAGTACAGTCCAACGACAATGTGCACATGTTGGTGCATGTACATCAGCAACAGATCATAGCTGTACTTCTCAAAAATGCTCTGTAACAAATGTTAAGCTGCTTTAAGACATGCACCGAACTTCAGAATTTTTCATGAAGATAAAGCGATTAGCACCTACAACACTAAAGAAAGCTCCACCCAAGCCCAGCAGGTACGGCAATGCAGGAGATTATACAACAATGACGACGCCATATAAAGTGACTCTGTGGAGAATGAAATGCTTGAGTACTGGACCAATAAGAAATGTTCAGTGCTGCAAGCCCCACCCCAGAGGTTCACGTGCTTTCAGAAATACTACCCCCCCGGGTTGGGGACTTTTTGGTGGCAAAAAAAATTCCCAGTAATGTGATTTGATGGAGACATATCAAGTTTCTCCAAAGGTTCCGAGTTCCCCGGGGAAAGTTTCTATGGCCACAGCGTTAGAAAGAATTACTGCCAGCAAATGGAAAAAGTGATCAAGCTCAAATATCACTCACCTTACACAGAACCTTTAATCAGCTTATTACAGATGGAGGATTGTCAATCAGAATAAAGGAACCAACCAATTAAACAAACATCTTGTTGAGAATAAATTACATTAAACATACATCAACATAACACAGTATAACATTGCAATAAAAGTCTGGCTGGAATAAATGTAAGTCAAAGCAATTGCAGCCTGGACCACAAAAAGCAGCTGTGGGCACTGCAATCCGAGACCAGTGAAGTGCACTGACATTTTCTCCTGATTACAGATACGCTTTCATTTCACTCCCCTTCATTCCACAATGACCCTTGTCACATTTAGGGTAAGGATAAAAGCCTCATTATAGTTTCCTGCTGAGCCTGGTTCTTGTGTAATGTAAAGGTCCGAGCTTTCAACAGTCGATACGATATATTACACATAGTCAGTATCTCTCTATGTATTGCCATCTCCTATTAAAATTAGAGGATATCTGCTGTGAGTGTTATTTTGCTTTATTAGATCCATTTTCAATATTTACAAATGAGCTGGCTGTGTATATTCAGAGCATAATTACTTTCACTTTCCAATTTGCCAGACACAACAGCTCTTTGCTGGAAAATGTAATGGGCCATTTTGCATCAAACACAGCTAAAGTAATATCAGAATATTAGCTTACCTCTCAGCAGGAGGCCGACGACATGGGGTCAAGTTCACTGCAGGAGAGAGACAGCTGAAATTCTGTGTTTGCACTCAGTGGGTGGAACGCAGCATCGTCTGTGTATGTGTGTGATAATTGCTGCCTGGATGTTTGTATGATGAAAAAGCAATGGTTGGAAATTGCGAGTTTTATCAGGCTGCAATCTCTTCTCTGATTTTCGGTCTCACGTATGAAATCTCTTCACATCCTGGGGAAGTCAGTAAGCCTGTTATTGTGCAGCAATGTTCCTGTGTTATCTCCTCTCAGTTTACAGCAGGGATGGATCCCTGGACACACGAGTGCACGTCACATAACATGATACAAAAGGCTGTATAGTAAAACCGTATGCAACATTATGCTTGCTTAAGCTGCAGGCTACATACAGCTCAATGAACGAAATACATATGTGTTTTCACTTAAAGCTAGGGTTGGTAATCCTGGAAAAACAAATGCAGGCTACACCTACACTAAAAAATGCAACCTATACATACCATCCCCTCCCATCAGCCCTCTTGTCACAGCTATGCCCCCAAAACACATGAATGTATGTTACCTTACAACTGCAAGAAGCCAATTTTCCTCTTCCCTGCTAACTTCTGACCGTCGTCTCTGTTCAGCGGGGTATGTCTCTCCGGCTGAAGAGCATTGGCATGGGCCCTACAGGCAGGCAGGTTGGTTAGTGACAGACAGATGCACCAGCCAATCATTTCATGTACTTTCAATGAAATTTCAATGGAATGGCAGTCATGTTTATTTCAGTCCTGCGAGCGTCATTTTCAATTGTTTCTTTATTGATGGTTATTTGGACGTGAAGAGAATTTAAAGAAGTAAGATAACAAGTGTTTCCGACAACAACTTACCAAACTGCCATGTGAATTGTACTGATGAATATATATGTAAAAGTAAATAAACAAGACTCTGCCAGAAACAGTTTTTACACACAGGCAGTGCAGCCACTTATCTGTAATCAAACTGTTCAGCTCTGATCACCCGATCAATTCTCATTTATCAATATACAGCATATTTCCATGTAATTGTTTCTATTTAGTTTGATACTATTATTAGTGTTCCTCACTTACCACAGTATTATAATTATTTCGTAAGATGTATTCAGACTTTTATGTGTGCAAATATCCGAGACAGTTGGTCCGAAATATCTCCGGCAAGTCCCCTACTAAAATCTCTGGATAATGTCCGCATGAGCCTATGTGAGAATACAGCAAGAGTGGGGCATTGATTATGTTTTGTGCAGGCAACAAACACAAAACAGAAACAAAAAATACAACTATATGTGAGGATTATAAAGAGGAGTCACACGTAGATGACACAGATGAAGATGTTAACTTGGAAAAACAATGAGATTCAAAAGCCTTTGGTGACATGGACCAATGCCAGTGTTGATTTGCAGTCAACAAAAACATATGATCTCTGTTGATGTATTTGTAAAATAGTTTCCTTCATGCTGCACCCCAATGTGTCTGACAATTGAATCTCCTGCTGCGTTCATATGTTCATATGCGTTTATATGTGAAAGGCAAACTATTGACAAAGTCCACACTCCATTTAGTCACATAACTCTTACTAATCAATTTGTATTGTATCTATAATTAACATAAATAGTGTTCAGAACTAAGAAGTGATATTGCTGGGGAGTAAACATGTCATTGTACAATATTTGGAAATTATGAATCTGCTGATCCTGCTTGAGGGTGAAAGCTTTTTCAGTGCAGACATACGACTAGTTCCTGGTGACAGTACATCCAGTGTAAATGTGATTTGTATCAACAGCACTAGCTTGTGGCTGAATAGAAAAAAACACTACCTGGTTTTGAATTGCCTTCTTAAAAACTGTCCTTGACGACAAAGCTTTAGACAAATACATTTTCTGCATGTTGCATATGCAAATGTAATATTTATATTGCCTTCACCAATTGGAAGACCTATGCATGATAACCAGAGCCCCCCTCCCCCTGTTGCCAGTGGTTTTTCCATGTTTACCCAAAGAAGATAAAGCATGTTGGGCAAGACAGCTAACTGCGAAAACTGAATGGCTCCTGTCACACACCATAATAGGTTGTATGAAAGGCCAAGGCTGCCAGTTAACTCCAGGTGAAAGCAGGAATGGAGCTGGAGGAGCTTGTCTGTTGAGCAGAGACAATTTTGTTCAGGCTCCTCGGCAGCATTGTCAGTGTGTGTGTGTGTGTGTGTGTGTGTGTATGCGTGTGTGTCTGTGTTTGTGTGTGTCTGTGTGTGTGTCTGTGTCGGAGGGATGGCCATAATTGCTGCTGCCACTCCTCCTCCCAAGACCCCTGGTGCAGACTGGGAGAATTGGAAGAGTCATTTCATCTCGGAGGAAGCGAACGGATGGGAGCTCTGTGGGAGTGGGGAAGCAGGGGAGGCTAAATTACAGAGCAGCACCATGTGGCAGTCTGTTGTGTCTTCTGACCCTCTGTCCTGACACCACTTGAAGCCCAAGAAGAAGGCTATTTCGAGGAAAATGCCCATCTTCAGCCAGACAGTACAGGGGTTGGACCGGTGTCATGACATCCTGTACAACATCTCGCAATCCAATACAAGTAATAGCAGTAAATAGAGCCTTTGTGAGGATTAAATTGTCCAAAACTGAGACAAAGACACTTTTGTCAGAATTTAGTTTCAGCTTCATATGTGTTGCCACAATGTCAAACTATTAAAAGCAACAAGATAACAACAAATACAACCTGTGGCAAACGTACAAAGATGTTGTTTGTTGTGGGGCTGTAGTATTGGGATTGGATAACTATTATTGCACACACTGGCACTGCAGTCTTCTGTTTGTTGTAATGTTGTAGTATTCAGTTTCAATTGGAAATATTGTAACGTTTGGCAGTGAGAGTACTTACACAAACCCCAGCATCATGTGCTTATTAAGTCTTCATTGGAGACTCCTCCTCTTTCCTTTGCTTCAGATGACCCTCAGGCCTCATCCAGCCTGACAGTAGCCCTGTGTGAAACCACACAGCCCTCTCATTCATTTGAATGGAGCCAGTCTGTTGACACAAGTTAAACATGAACACATGTTGTTTTATGTGTGACAGACAAATCTATTGTTTTTGTAGTGATGGCAGCTTCCATCATAAGGGAAATAAATACGGTAAATGATTGTGTACAATCTTCTTCCACATATACAGTGACGATTTTTAAAAGCAAAGTGCTCTGACAGCTCCGTACCAATAGAAACGCATTCAGGACATCATCTCGCAGACTCAACAGACAGCCAAGTCATAAAAAGCTAAATTATGGCTAGTCATCCGAAATAACATTCTTTTTATCACCACTTGCAGTCTTCTGTTATTGCCGTTGTTCCATTATTGGCAACAAACTCAGCTGCTGTCTTCAGAGAGACAACCACAGAGCTTATGGCGTGCATGCCAAACCTAATCCCCACTCATTACAAAATACAATCAGTATATGAAACCGGTTGAATGTGTAAACCCCAATAGATAGACAAGAGGTTAATGTCGCCTTTGACACCCCAATCTGCCCCCCTCATCATGATGTGTGGTGGCAAACAGACGGGGACGCCCCGGCTCACTCTGTCTTCATACACCCATATCAATTTGTATACGTATGTGTGTGTGTGTGTGTGTGTGTGTGTGTGTATGTGTGTGTGTGTGAGGGGGAGCGTAGGGCACGTCTCGCTTCGCAGCCTCAAAATGAATAGGGGGGGCCCCTCATTATGGAGAAACAGGAAAGACAAAGAGGTCTTGGTGAAGACGGAGGAGCTAGAGAGGCGGATTCTGATATAATGAGATGAGAAGAGAGAGAGTGAAGGAGACCAGGAGAAATGAGATGATAAATGTGAGAGCCTCGTTGCTATTTCCCCGGCACCTGTTCTGTGGGACTGGATCCAGCTGAGGGGGGCCTACAAGAGAAACAGGAAATTAGTAGCCCCTAATAGCAGTCATGCTTTACCTTCTCCTTGCTATTTCTTTTTTTTCCCCCTCTTTTTCTCTCGCCATCCCTCAGGGAGGTTGGGTAACAGCCAATCTCATTGAAAGGCAGATCAATAAAGAGATATATTGTCACCTCAGAGCGCCACCCTCTTAATCAATTAATCTATAATAGAATCCATTCACGGGAGCGTCTTAAAGGGCCCGTCCTCCTATTACCAGCAGTGGGTCAGAAAAGGAGCAGTCACATAGGGGCTTCATTACTAGTAAAGAAGGATAATAGTGGAATAGGCTCCAATGCCTGGGTATATAGATACAGGTGATATGCATTTAACGGCATTTCAAGCAATTCAACTTATATTTTCACCAAGAAGCACTGGTCCTAATGAGTTATTATCCATGCTCTGCTGCATCATCAGATAAGGACATGCATTAGGCTGCATGTGGCTCTTAGACCATTCAGGGTCCTTCCTGTGCAGTGTGATGCTACAGATGCTTTGGAAAGATTCAGACCCCTTCGCTTTTTCCAGACTTTATTATGTTGTAGGTTTAATTGTAAATGGATAAAACCAGAAAGGTTCTCATGAGAAGTCCTGAGCTAAGGCGAGACATAAGATGTGTCTCAATTCAGGGGCTGCATTCTTCAGAGGCTGCATTTGAAAACCAGTTGTGTCACACCAGCCCGATAGGCTGTCCCCTTTCCAAAGCTCTTTTCGACAAATGTCTTCTTCCATCCCAGAGAATTGAAGGCTCGAAAGGGTGGCTCATTCCCCGCACAACTTATTCCAAGATTCAGTGGGCTTCAGTGACGAAGCATTTCTTAAAGAAGTAATGGTGCTGGCAAGCAACGACACTTAACACTCAATTCCCTAAATTCCCCTCAGGATCAATAAAGTGTCTATATATCTATCTAGCTAAAACATTATTTTCGTTTCAAAGTCAAAGTTACCTGAGACTGAAGCTGTTCATCTCTCAGCTTCACTGACGCTTCACATCCAGTCTGACAAAGCTTGAGAGGATCTACCAGATCAAATGAGATGAACTGCTCAAATCCATGTGTATAGAGTTCACAGAGACTTAACAAGGAAGACCTGCAGCTACCACTGCTGCTATAAGAGCTTCTACACTGCCTCAAGGGTCAAAACCCTTTTTAACTGATATAATCAAATATATAGATTTGTAATAAATTTGCAAAGATAAAAAAAACAAAAACATCTTTTCACTTTGTCAGTGTAGCTGCTTTCAGAAATGCACTGTGCACGGTTCCTCTGTATTTCGCCGGAGGAGGTGCATGTGTGAACGCAAATGTGATGGTTAGATGCTCCCTGTAGTTTGTACGGACTTTCTCCACCTGGCCCCCTATAAAGTCAGCATTAATCCGGGACAAGTCGGAGTGTGAACACATCGAGGGGCTCAATGCGAGTGTTGGGGTTAATGGCTCTTCTAATACACGACAGACACAAACATATTAAAAACTAAAAGAAAAATGCGGCGTAATACAAGAGTAAGACACCGCCGAAAATCTCAAGAGAGATTGTGGTGATAAAAGGTGTCAGGGCGCCGTAAACATGATCACATGATCTTCATCCTGAGTTAATACGTCACTTCCTGTCTCCGTCTGCTGCAGCCAGCTGCTCCACCCCTCCCCGGAATAATGGATTTGTTGCTGTTTGTCTGTGCAGAGAACCTCCCACTGTTTTATGCATGTGTGAAAGACAGACTACCGGCTAACCCTTGAACCAATTCTCCGGATTTTACCTGTAGGTCATGTCTGAAAACAACTTATGAGTCAATGACTACAGTGATAAAATGATAAAATGATAATTTCTTCCATTTAGAAGTAAATCTACAACACAATAATTTACATAAAATGTGAAGGGCTCTGAATGCCCTCTATTACAGTGCCTATAGTCATTCAATGCTCATCAGGCAAGTGACTCAGGAGCGAACAAGTAAATTCACAGAAAGCTTATCTTCGACATCAACATCTGCGACTTGTGTCCAACTTTATCAGCTGAAGTTGCAAGCATGCAAAATTACCTCTTGAATACTCCCAACGATAACAGAACTGCCATCGATGTTGTTTCACCAGGAATAATGGTGATTCATACCCAGGAAGGAAATGTTTCTGTTAAAGGATGTTGACCATTTCTTTATGGGCAGAACTCAATATAATTCCTCATGGTGGTGGATGGACAAAGCATCTTGTTCTTCTTTCTCCAGTGAACAAGACAACCTTTGTTTTTTTGGATCTATTTCACTGCCATGTAGCGATCCACATTCCCACTTTACACCATATATTTACAGCTAAGGGCGCTTGTCTGATTTATGTTAAAGGTTCCTCAGCAGTGCCTTCTTATAGCTAAAAGCAACATTGCTTGTTTCACGAAATTCAATTAAGAAAACACTCCTGATGCTTTTTATTTTTAACCCAGGATCACTTTATAATATTCAAGAGTTTTTAGTATGTTGGCCTTGGGTTATATGTATATGTATATGCAGAGACACCACATGGGTGCATAGCATACAAAATGAAAAGCTGAAAATGTGTTCAAAACAAATCAAAGCAATAAGTTTGAGTTTCTAGCTTTTGGTCCATGTGCTGAACGATCAGTGTTACGTCCTTCGGGAGAGAATCACCACCCATCTATTACAAAATTAGTCATTCTTAAACCACAAAGAAATAACATAAAAAAAAAATAAACTATGTGCTTATTTCTTTCTCTTAATGATCACCTCAAAGGTCATGTAATACTCAGACTAAAGAGGTGAGTCACCAGACAGAGCAAGATTTTCTGTAAAACGATGAGTCAAGTCGCAGAATGGCTGCTTACAAATTGACTATGCAGCAATATATAATTGGCTCATCTTAGGTAATAATGTTGATGTTTCTCAGTTTCTTTTTATTATATTTGGAGCTGCAATGCAAAGTGAGATGTGTGTGATGAGTCCAAATGTCATTCTGGGCTGCTCACTTTGTCTCCATAACAAGTGAACTTCGATGTCCGAGCCAACAGTGAAATCTTGGCTTTCCTCTTTCGTTTTTATGAAGCAATGTACTTAAGTCTAAGCAGTGTGGACGAATGAGACTGCTTGTAGTGGCAGCACAGCCTCAGCCAAATGAAATAAAGGTTCAGAGGTCAGGTATACATCGTAGTGGCAATTCACTTTAAGTCATTCATTTATTTATGATCTGAAACCCAGTTTCCTACTGCATTATGCAAAGAACACAACTGTGTACTGAAAACGATGATGCATATGTCTTTTTCTTTGTTCATTTTATAACAGTGTTAACAGAATACATGGTTAAAATATCCAATGGGTTTCTCAGGAAAAACATGTTCTCCTCCTGTTCCTGTTTTCACGAAAAAGGGTAATCCTCTGATGTTTTAGAAAAGCCAAATTTGACCTTGCATTTATAAATTCCAGCATTTTACTTCAAACAATCAGATGATTCCTGGGCTGAGGAAATGAAAACTCAGTGACCAGCCAAACCTTTCCGATTAATTAAAGTCTATCGATCATCTACGTTGCCTTTACATAACACTGCCAGGAAGGCTGACTCTGAAGGTCTTTATAATACATTCAAATGAACTGCAAAAATCACCCCATAAAAACAGGCCTTTGTGTGTGGAGAGGGCGTAATTCTATGATCTATGGCTCAGCTGCAAGTGTGCTGCACAGCAGCAAACCACACTCACGAGCTGTGCTTGTAATTCAGCACCTAATGTGGATAATTAGTCTAAATTCATGGAGTGCTTGATTCCTCTGACAGCTACGCCAAATGTTTGACGAAGGCACCGAAGTAGCGGCATCAGTCACAGACAAGCGGAAATGCATTTAGTGGAGGGCCTCATCATGTTTTATTCAATCACAGAGCGATGCTCAATTAATCAGTTTCTGCAATTAAATTAAACATGTACATGCATAAAACATGAAAGAAATATCAGGGGTGTTTAAGTGCTGCTCGGTTCTCAGAGCTCCTGTCACCCAAAGAGATGGGTTTTATTCTCAGGCCTCTGCAGCTGGCTCTGACTTTAGTGATGTGGAATTATTTCTTTTTCCTCCTTTACTGACAACAGAGTGTGACAGAATTTGTTAGGTTCCACCTTAGTATGCGCTGCTTGATGCAATCCCACCATCCAATGCATTTCTATAAATGTCAAGAGCTGTGTGTTTTCGAGGTCTGTCTGACCCTTAATATTTATTCAGCTCAACAGCGCTCTACCCAATCATTCCTTATTGCTTCATTGCAGAACTGTGGCTCTTGGTGTGTCAAGTCTCATTGGCTGCAGTTTGCCATATCTCCCGGCACATGTAATATTGCTTTTCGCTTTCCATCAAGTGCAGGCAGGGCCGGCGCTCAGATAAATAGTGACATTTTGCAGTGGTGTGTGAGGTTTGTTTGTGTGTCTTAGGGCCTGAGTCACTTCCATTGCCTGATTTGTATACATAGCACCACCGTCGGCACGATCAAAGGTCTTTCACATGTAAGACAAATTTGCATTTGGATTTCTACTCCTGCCAACATAATTTATGCCTCTGTGGTTAGATAACAGCTCTGAGATACATGTTGACATATCCCACATATCACATAGTGTGATTTCAGTAAAAAAGGTTATGTCTAATAGATTTAATCCAAGTAGAATCCAAAGGATTATAAAGGGCCCTGGAAGCCTTCACATATCACCCACACCTCCGGGGAACCTTGCTATGGTGCAAAGAAGGAGAATGTGTTATGTTGTGACAGTATGAAAATATTCATATTCACATTCTAAATGGTTCATGAACACCAGATGCTTATCTGTTATAACTTCTGATGAGGCGATGATTTTAATTATTTATCCTGTTAGAAGTTACAGCCTTTACATTGTTAATACTGTGGTGCAGATAAACAATTAATGTTGAAAAGCTTAAAGAATCCTCATGTTGGACATTTTTTTGGTGTGTATAAATATCTGCCTGTTTTCTCCATCCTGACCATATGGATTTCAAAATATACATCAAGACTCAGTATGAATCAGTATCTTAAGTCTGACTTTAAAGTAAGTGGACGATTAAATCACCACAGTGCTGTTGAAACGTTTTTACGCTCCTGTGAAGTACAGGATCATGTTTAATGCAACACTGGCTGTACTGGCCCTTTAATACTGCGCTGCTGGGATGGTGAAGGCAGGCAGTTTTAATACTGCGCAAACCGGAAGTCTGATGAGAGCATCTTCACATTACGACTACAGTAGCCAAGCCATTCAGCATAGCGTCGGCTACATCTACCAAAAACATTTTTAAAACAGCAAAAACAGTTAAAGCAAACTGCTTCACAGTCACTTCGATGATTAAATCTATACAACTGTTTAAGAATGGCAGACTTTAAATTACAGCTGAATTGACAACGATAAATAGACCCTTAATGCAGGATTATAAAATAACAATAAGTGGATATATGCAACAAAAAAGCGACATTGTTGGTTTGCTAACTTTTCATGTGATATAGAATAATGACTAACTTAGCCAATATTTTCCGAATATTCTCTGGCATCAGGGGACCACATAATTGAAAGAAGGGAAGGGACCCATAAGGATTTAGCAGTAAAAAAAACAAACAGGGTCTCCTGTCTTACAATAATCAATTGATAACCATCGTGCTGGTTAATACTTCTGCTACTTGTATGAGTAAAAAGTCAATGTGCTGTGAGAGTGACTCAGAAAAGACACATTTGTCTGTGTTGTTCACTTCATTAATTTGCGTGGTCACACAATCAATGGAAAACGCAGCAGCACGTTGGTTCCGTACACTTTTATTTTGAAATTGTCCCCGGATGATGCTCATGCTACAGCGTTGGCTTGACCTCAGCGTGTGGAGGCTCCGGGACCGTGTTGTTTAGCGCCGGGGCTGTGGTGAAGTGTAGGTGGGCAGAGGAGCAGAGGAGCAGCGGAGCATCGGAGCAGAGGAGCGCAGCCTGGAGCCTGGAGCCGCTCTGTTCCGGACCTGAGTGAACTTCTCCTCCCTGACATGACTTCTTGTGCTCCCGGACTAACTCACCGCGGGAGGACAACCCGCTGAGAGCACTTTCTCTCCTCTTATCAAACTGATGCGGGCAGCGGGAGAGCCCGGGACGCGCTGACCGGCCACCGCCTGCCACTCACGGCCGCCTCTCCCCTCATCACCCGCGGGGAGCGCTTCACGGATCTGCCGCGGGACCTGGACGTGAGGCTGCGGGACAAGAAGCAGGAAAGTGGGATGTGTGAACTTCTGGTGTGGGCTGAGATGCTGCCTGTGGAGTTTGATGCTGTTTGTGGAGCCTCCATCCCATAGACCGCGGATCTGTGCGGGAGGGGGACAGCCTGTCTCACTGACTGAGCTTTAGGTTGTGAACGCTGACCTCGGGTCGGAGGAGACACCTCAGTGGATGATGGAGTACCGCCCGGCGCTGCTGCTCTTATTTGCTCTCACAAGTTTGGCTCATGGTAAGTTGAAGCTGGCTGGTTGTTGTGGGTCGTGTTTGCACAGATGGATCCTCCGTGGTTCACCCCAGTGGCTCCTGAACCAGGTCCCACAGGCTGTAAACTGGTTTCCACTCACTACGTTCCTCACATAACGTGATTTATACCATGCCATCATGTTTATATATTTGAATGGATGTTTTGGAGGAAACACATGTGTGTAGTGGTGCATTTATGATCAGTGTAATCCTCCTGGATGATGTCATTTAAATGGCCACTTAAGCCAGAAGCCCATGTGCAGCAGTCACTGTGGGTCCTGCCCGAGGGACTGAGGATTCACACCAGCATCTGCCCCCCACAGAAATGTAACTGGTAATTCTACCTCCTCATTTATCTCTATTACTGGGCCCATTAGGGGAAGACGTACCCTCGGCACAATGTAAATGTGAGATAGAAACAGCACGATCCACTCACTTCCTCACTCACTGAAGCAGTGGGCTAAAGTAAAGTGAGCTGGGAGTTAAACAGCGATGTTACAAAATGTAGGATTTCTTCTTACTGTACTTTCTTTGGAGGAAAGCCTCGACCAGATGCTGCACGTTAAACTTCTATCCCCATCTGATTGCACTCTTGGGTTGTATTGTGCAGAGTGTGGGTCCATAGCTGCTCTGAACAGATAGAGAATGAATGTGAATGAAGGTGCTGGATGAAGATGGATTCTGCAGCACAAAGCTCAGTTTCCTTGGGTTGAGCCTCCACCAAAAATCCCCAGACACTCGTCCAACGCTGCAAATTGGCCTTTGTTTTTCCGCTGCTGTTTTAATGACTCTGTACTCCAATCATTTGCATACAGTGCCTTTTAATTCTAGTTACACTGGACTACGGGGAGGCACATCACAGAGTAGAGCAGGAGTCTCACTTGTGGACTGAGTCAGCTCTGGGATGATGAAAACCTGTTTAAATGAGACTGGAAGCTGCATCCTCGCGTCCTCCATCAATCACACACATGTCACTGCTAAACTGCTGCCAGCAGGACACAGGCTCTGGGTCAGCATGCCAATGTCCTTGTGCTCTATGCACACAAACAGCCCGACTATGACGTACAAAAGTCTTTTTTATCTTCAGTGCAAGTGGGATGTTATAGTGAGTGACAGCCTGGTGTCGTCGGGCCCGGCCCTGCTGCTGAGGCTCTCTTTTACAAGGCTGTAAACATTGGCTATGAACCTGAAGCATATGAACTCAGCATCTGTGCAAGGGCTCCTTCAGTGACTCCAGACGCTCCTCTGGGACGACAAAGGCTGGATTAAAGCTACTTATTTTTCACTTTAGAAAAACACACGGTGACGGCGAACAAAAAAGCCGACACCGTTTATACCCAGCAGACTTTTTTATGAGTTTGAATTTACATTTGTGGAGAGTATTTGTGTCACCCTCTGACAGATTCAGAGTTGGAACACACATGGTAAAATAAGCCTTGTACGGTGAGATGAACTGAAGAAGGATCTGCACACCTCTCGCTTCTCTCTCACATGTGAGGGCCCCTTCGTGTGGAGACAGGCTCGTGTTTCAGCGTCCTGTTTGGCTCCAGTGTTCTTGTCAGTCATCTCTGTCACCATCAGTCAACACAGCGGTCCGCGGCAGCAACAGTCTGCAGGGCCATGTGTTCACCATGCTCTTTTTTTTTAAAGTGACTGGAAGGCAGGCCTATGGAAGCAGCCACCTTGGTGTGTCATGAAAGTCCCAAGACAGACCAGTTACCAGATCAAATAGCCGGCAGCAAACCGTGATAACCACACTGTCATCGCTGTGAGCACACAACTCCACTTCCTTCAGGGGTGGGGGGGACATGGCTGAAATGGCACAGACGTGTCATTGTTCAAATCCCTTTCTTTTTGGTCACTGGCGGTTGTGAGTTTTCACATGAGGCGTTTAAGACGCGCTGTAATCCGCAGTGGAGGCTGGGAGGCTTTTAATGGATTGGTCAAGGACAGTTTGACAGGAGTTATAGCTGCTGCTTCGATTGAATCGGAGACATTTCAGTAAATACATAGTCTCGACAAATTTTACTTTTTATCCTAGAAAACGAAGAATCAGCCAGTTAAAGGGTCAGTTCACACCCTCACGCCTCCAAAAAACAAACCAAAAATAAAGACAACAGACTAAATCAATGTGACCCAACACAATGGAGCAGCCATTCTTTCCAGGAACACAGTGTACCTGTTACTCTGGATATTCAACAGGACGGTTGGCAGCTTTAATGGCGACTGTCTCAGGCACGTCCTGTAACAACAGTCGACAGGAAGTTGTCTGAAATTGGGCTGCAACTCATGTTTATTTTCACTTTAGATTCATCCGTCCGTTATTTTCCATGATTATAGCGACTACTCATATTCTCTATAAAGCGAAGTGAAAGAATCTTGACTAAAATTTGTTCCCAGAGCCGAGACGTCTTCAGATGTCTTGTTTTATAAGACTTATCCAAACAATCCATAGACAATCAGCTTGTCTGTGTATTAACCTTCATGTTGTAGAGGCTCGAATTGACATATCTCTGAAGTTAAATATCTGCTGATTGATTTCAGATTTTAATTTAGGTGGTGACAATAATCGGGAGACACATTTGTCAGAAATTAGACATATGAAACCAGTATTTGTTTTTTATAATTTCGGTGGATTGTCCATTAGATTTTTTAATTTTTTTATGATGTACTTCCATTTTGGAAAAACTAGCATATTGCAGTGAGAGTGATATTATGCATATTTTTAACTGGATCAATCCAGATCTAGTTTGCTGTTCATCTCAGTCTTAGTCATGACCACATTGTTGATGTGACCGGCTTGTATCAGTGTAACTGTGGATTACTCATAACAAGGCAACGTACAGTAGCTGAGGAGGGTTCTGCTATTGGCTTATTGACAACATGCCTCCTTTTTCCTACAGAGAGAAACAGAAGACAGAGAAAGCTTTGTCGCCATTTTTGGAAACAGACACACGCACACACCCTCTTCCTCCCCCACCTGCCTGCCCATCTGTTCTTAACAGATCAATTAGACTGTCAATAGCTCAGCAAGCTCCGGTATGATACATGGAAACGAGCTATAGCTCCTGAAAATCATTATGATACCCCAAATTAAGCAGATGGAACAATAACACTGTGGCAGGCAGGGCAAAGATCTAAACATCCTCTTCCTGTCATCACGGAATCGTCAGTGTTAATCATGAGCTTAAATTGCTGTTTGAAGTTGTCTATTTCCTGTGCTTTTTTTCACTCCTCCACACAGCTGCTGGTCTACTAAATTTAGAAATATGTTATCAGAAAGTGTGGGAGTTGAGTCGAAATCCTCTATGCTTGTCACTGAACTGCCACTCATGAATACCCGAGATAACAGAATTTCACAGCCCCGCATATTCATGATTAACAGGCTATATGAGCATGTGAGTGTGGTAATGGAGGAAAGAAAAACAAACAAACAAAAAACATGCCCCATATTTTGCCCTTTCACAATGTAACCACTGGGTGTTTTCACAGTGTACAGCTCCATCTGCAAACCACTTCCTCCCTTAATGGCAATACTTAATATGCCTGCACATTCCGACCGCTGAGGGCCAAAATAAACACACGCTGGGGCACCAGAGGCCTCTATCGGGCATCAAAGCAGACGGACTAAACTGAGCAGGATCTCTACTTAGCAGCGAGCGCTGACAGGACAAGTCAGCTAGCCCCTCTCCTTAAAGGTCTCAAGTGCGACCGCCGGAGGGGCCCGACACAATACTGCCCGAGCCCCCCACCTCAGGCTGCCGACAGATGGATGGCCCCCAACATTCGTTCCAGTGGGTATTAGGAGGGCTGACCTCTCCACTGCTGGTCTTAATATTGAAATAAGCGTTGGATGAGGCGAGTCACGGGCCGCTGCCACCTGATTATAATGAGATCTCAGTCCGAGCACAGTTGCACTGTGGAGACAATATTTGTACTGCATGATAATTTGTGATGCTACAGTTTCCGACTGGACAGTGCGGGTTGTCAAGGGGATGCTTTGCTTCCCTCTCCAAATTTAGGAACTGATTAAGTTCTCTGATTAAGGCAAGATTAAATAGATGAAAAATAGTGAATCCTAAAATTTACACTCTGTTTCACAATGACCTATCAAACATTGTCTGCAATCATCTGCCCAACTTCGTCGCCAGAGAGGCATTTTCCATCCCTGCATCCTCTCTGCCCACAAAAATGGGACACATCCTTCAAAGGGGCACTTTGTCTATTCACAGTATGAGTGGGTAAGAGAGGGATGTGGTTTAAATGTGTCGTGAGAGTGTGTGTGTGTGTGTGTGTGTGTGTGTGTGTGTGTGTGTGTGTGTGTGTGTGTGTGTGTGTGTGTGTGTGTGTGTGTGTGTGTGTGTGTGTGTGTGTGTGTGTGTGTGTGTGTGTGTGTGTGTGTGTGTGTGTGTGTGTGTGTGTGTGTGTGTGTGTGTGTGTGTGTGATGACATGGATAATATCCAGGAAGAGAGCTAACCCACACACACCATTCGCATGGTATAACATTATATATTCAGTGTATATGTTGATGTATGTGTTATTCCAGGCGGATGATTTTAAGCTGTATAATTCATAATGGCTAAATGTTTCAGCTCAACTGGACTAAAATACATCAGCAGATTCATAGCCGTCATTAAATAGTAAAACTCTCCAGATGTTTAACCAGATGGTTTTCTACACAGGTGTTGTTGTACAGTGTAAACACAATCTATAAGTCATCCTGCTCGTACTAAACATCCGAAGTGGGTTGCACAGCTACTTCAGGTACAGTAGGATCAACGTGCACTTTTCTCTTTAATAAGAGTCACCTAGTTATTCGCAGAGTGCACAGTTGCAACTGACTGTACACAAACATCCTGATGATTTAGTGGCAGGGTTTCTGCATTGTTTTCACACAGCGGCGTCTCCTCGGTGCACATGGTTCTCATCAACTTTCACTGGGGTGACAGTCGCTCGCATCTTCATGTTTACTCAGTTTTTATGATCCACAGACTTTTCCTGCGGTTGCAGTTTGAGGCAACAACAATACTCGGCTGCACAGTCCCATGGTCGCCATCCTTTCCTGTCTGCGGGTTGAATATATATATATATATTTATTTATTTGTGAGAGCCTGGCGCTTGAAAGCACAGTGTGAGAAGGAGCCAACTGAAAATGGATAATTTCCGTCACCGGCATATCAAGGTGACGCTGCAGTGTGGGGGTGGGGGTGGTTGGGGGATGGTGCTGACAGCCTCTGTGGACGATTTAATGGCTGGCATCAGAGCTGACAGGGGCTTTTTGAGAAGTGACAGGCGCTGGGTACCTGTTATTTTGTGACACGAGTGTTGATACACAAAAAGTGACTTGGGGATAGGAGGCAGTTTGAGCGTCTCTTCGGCCTATTAGTTGTCTGTAGCGGCTCAGTTTGATGACTGACAGCTCGGCACAATGCCCTAAAGGAACATGCTTATTAAACAAATGTGACCCGGGTGACAAGACAGAGTGCCACAGCGACACTGACGAGTGCAGCTCGCAAGAAGAAATCTGAAGTGTTCCTTTCATTTAGAGGAGTGATAGATCGCTGGATGATTGGAGACAATACTGATTCCAGATATTGATCTGATACGGACTGGCATAGCTGGACTGGATGACAATAAGCTTGATACATTAAATACAGTTCTGTGTTATTTTATGTTTACATCTGTGTGCATTTAGTCCGTCAGTGTTCTTCTACTCTGATGTTCATCTACTTCTCACAGTGCTGTTTTGACAGTTCTTTTTCCAATACAAGTACACGTCTGAGTGTGTCATATCTAATCACAGCACATTCTGATTCTGATTCTGATTCGTGTCATGGGATCACAATCTTGTCTTCATGCTTTGCCAGCAGTGTATCGTCATGAAAAAGGATCAATGAAACTTTATATTATTTAGTACAAGAACACTGCTGAATCACTCAGAATCATTCAGACCCTTCATCACACTGTTCATCACTGAAAATGGGGTCGCCTCGTCGATTATTTATCTTAAACTTCAAATCAGATGAAGTTTCAAACCACTATTTTCTTTGTAATCTCACCCGTACCCCTCTTCCCCTCTTTCCACAAAGTTCTGTATTCAGTAGCTCAGGAAGTCCCTGTCTCGAGCCTTTCCTCCCTCGGTGTGACATGTGATCTATGTGGTCAGACGGATGAAAGCAGATAGCTTTCCTGGCCTGTTTGTGTGTGTTTATAAGCGCGCACAGATCTAATAGGAGCTAATCTTGAAATATGGTGCTCTAGGACAGGAAATCGGTGGCATTTCCGCTCAGCTGTGATAGGAGGCCTTCCTCAGCCGGTGGCGTGCCTGTCCTGGAGCCCCTCGTGGGTATCCGCCCTCACATGAGTGGGAGAGCCAGTAGACTGCTGTGCTTTCAGCTGTGAACCCTCATGCACTGGTGATTAGTGATAAGAAATGATACAGCCATTAACATTTGTGACAAATCGTGATTAAAATAGACCCTTTTGTTTGTCTTGTGTTTGAGGAAAAATCGACTCTTATTTCCCTGCCTCCAGCATTTTCTCCTCTATTTCTTCTTGTCTCCTCTTGCTCTCATCACTTGCAGCAAAATCAAATGAAAAGTGAGTCTAGTCGCCACATATCACAGTTGCTGCTCTCTTGTTGTTACAAAGCCTATCCAAATCCCCCCCTTGGTGGAGTCGGTGGAGAAAATCGATGATTGTTACTGGCAGGTTACTGGAACTCAAACAGACAACTCTTGGCAGGATTTGTGACAACTCTGAGAATGTTAGGTCAGTTGTATATTGGTCCTCTCTGAGCTGCATACAACTTTCTCTGAATCTTTATGAGACTAGTTAAGTCGAACCATCCTCCACATTATCGATGTTGATCCTCAGAAACTTAAGGAAAAGTACATATCAAAGGCAAAGTTAAACAGTAGAAATCTCCATGTAAAGGGATGATCTGCCCCCTAAGACTTGTTTCTCTGCTTGGAACTAAATCAAAGCCTAATCAACTCTCATGTCTCTCAGCCATGTTTAACCATGAGGAACACTTTGTTTAAAAATTGGTCTTTAAGGCTCAGCTGTCTGTTCCTGTTGGACCAGAAAAGGCACCACTGTTTGCTTTCTATTTACAGTAAGCTGCTTCTGCCTTGTCAACGTGCCCAAACATCCAGCCAAAACTCATTTTGGCTGTTTCTCCGGTGCAAGAGGCCGTGCTCAGAGGGAGTGTGAAACAGAGTTGTTAGTCGGAAGGGCATTTTTCTTTTGGTGCTGCCTCGGGAGTTTGGATCTTTTCGCTCCCAATTTCCATGATCCCCACTTCTCAAAGGAGAGAGCAGAAAGAAGCAGCTGCAGCGGCTGCTCATGAAGCTGTTCACTGACACGAAGCAGACATGATAAAAACACCCAATTTCCTTTTTCAAAGTTCACCCTGCCCATTTAGATGCTTAGCAGCAGCATCAGCTCAATTAAGGAGGTTGTCTCTTTATGGCTGCCACTTTGAATTCTCATGCAAGTGCGTCATGTTGTTGTCCCCACAGGGTCAAAAAGTAGGAGGCTCCAGAGAAAGCATTCGAGCCTGCCTCCCTCACCGCTGCCAATTTAACTTTGAATGCACATTAGCAAATCAATTCCTGTGGCTTTGGTGAAAATCGAGAGAGGGTGGAGGAGGAGGAGGCAGCAAAGCTGTAAAACAACAAGTTCTATAAGAGGGGAGCCAGCCCACGAAAAGGAATTGCAGATGAGGGAGGAATAGGAATAGGAGAGTTGTTGAATTTTCTTTGATCGTCATCTTCCGTCCCCCCTCCCCCTCTCTCGCTCCTCTGTTTCTTCTTTAAGATTATAAATCTCCCTCGGTTCAACAGTGGCAGGTACTTTTATTGTGTCTGCGCTGGAACTTTGGCTTAAAAGAGGTTTTTCTGAGCCATTAACGGCTATGCCTTTTTAAGTAGAGCTGGGCGGGGAGAGCGTTTATCTTGGGCACAGTATGAGGGTTAGCTCAGCTTAGCCGAGGATGGTTTAATCTTTTCCCTACAACTCACCACAGAGTGATAAGGAGTACAGGCTTTTGATAAATTGCAGCATTCTGATTTATTTTCAAGTCCTCCACGCTGAAAAGAAAGACATTTCTCACTCTGTCTGCGTGGAAGAGTTGATGGGGCTGAGGTGCCAACCGTGTTTTATGTCCTTTTCCCTGCAGGGCTGTAGTGAAGTGAAAATTCTGATCCTATGTGTGATGACACATAAACCCTCTGAGACCTGGAACTGTTGGCACAGGGATGGGTAGCATGCTGGACCTTCAGCAGCAGGGCGGGTCAGGTTTAAAGGCGTGAGGATTTGTGTCGACCTCAAGACTGAGACTCGTATTATAAATATCAGACAAATGGCTTTCAAACTCTTAGTGTAATCTGAGCATTGTGCACATCTGTGTCTGTGAAATGCATTCTAGCAAAGGTGAAGGTTGAAGTGCATATTTGCATCCAGAGCTGTAGAAATGCAGAAAAAGGTTTAACAGCCTGTCATCCTAAGCAAACAGCTTGTCAAGTAAAATTCTGTTGAAATGAACTTTTCCGTGCTCTCTATCAGATCATCAGGATCAAAACATGCACTCAGTATATCCTTCTCTCTCCTCACCTTCCAACCTTTTCATTTATTGCTTCTTTTTTCTTCAGTTGTTCAGTTTTTTTTAGTGATTAACTGTCAAGTGTGTCTGCAGCAGCAGCATCACAAGGACATCTCCAATCACACGCTCAAAAAACCAGTTGACAGTCACTTATTTGACCCATGACTTTCTTGGGGATTATTTTTGGAAACTGGAGAGGAACTATTTCATGTCAGTACGATTTGCGAAATCATCACATCGTCAGTCAAAGTAACTTTTCGTGTGCTCGGAATATCAATCTCTATTTCATGGCTTTCAGTTACTTAAATGTTGAATTCAAGTTGTCTTCCACTCCACAACTACAGACGTCACTTTGCTTTGTGTCTCAACTGTTGTCAACAGTCGGACCCCCACATGCACATAAATCATAGACCCCATTATTGTAGCATCTCAGTGCAAGTCAGGAGAGCTGGAGCGATGTGACGTGTGTGAGTTACTGGCTGTTGTTCTGATGGTTTTGCCTTTTCAGGGAGGATGTAAATCTGCTTAGGGATGAAAGCCCACTTGTGTCGGTGTTGAAATAGGGCTGGGGGGTTGGCGGCGACAGCTTGGAATCCACTGTAGATCTTTGGCAGTTGTCCTCTGTACTTGTTTTATATTAGCAGTGCACACTGAGCCACTTGTTCTTGTAGTGGATGAGAAAAAGTTCTGCCTCAGCACTTTGCCACCCTCCATTACAGAAAGGACATTGCAGCAGGAGTTTGCGCTCCCTGTGGCTGCTTTGTTCCAATTTTTCACATTCGTCTTTGTGCACTTTTACCTCATGCACTATTTCTCTGTCACACTCTCGGGCTTTATTCTCTCCTCCTCCCATTTTCCTAGTTGAGACCACTTTGAAGTTTTCTGACAGTAATTCACGGTGTATATGCATATGTCTTGGTGTTATATGTAAACTAAATAGAGAGCGCCCCATGCAAGTCTTTGATTTTGAGTTTGTCGGTTTGAACTCACCAGGTAAGCTGGGAAAGTTCACGCAGAGTTGAATTGATTAAAATAAACAGTTTTCTCTGCTGGAATAATCACTCTTGTAATTGCATTACAATTTTCTATGAATGGATGTATTGTACAACTTTCAATGTAAAGCAAGGACCCATTGTTTGCTGGTTTGGCAGAATGTAATTAGCACAGGGTTATGGAGGCGACATCTAAAGGGCACTTTCTTAATGTTTACACTTGGGTTGAGTTTTTGTGCCCCAAAATCTGGCCCTACTTCTGTTTGACAGTTGTTTTTTAATCTAAACGTACAGAAACTGAGAAGTTTGTAAATGATGATGGCCACACTCCTTTCCTGGTTGGTTCTAATGCCTAGACTACCTTCAGCGTGTTGAAAGCATTGCCAACACTGTCATTTCCATCTTTTCATGGGTCCAAGAAAAGAAATCCCTGCCTTTTATTTCACCTTTGCTGTTCCTCATTCATTGCATTTTCTGCAACTAAGCAACCACCAGGAGACAATCCGCTTCCCGTTTACTCCGGCATGCGCCTGACCAGTGTATGTGAATGCTCGAGTGATTTGCGTTTTCAGGTGTTAGTATGGACATATTAGTGTGGATGTAGCCTATGGGATCTTTAGTTAATCTGAAGTAACCATAAACCTAGTAAAGCATGAAGACTGAAATTTAATTCCATTGTGACCATCCAGTGTAAGTGTAAGTGTAGTAAAGTAGTTAATTATGTGCGCGGTAGTAGCAGTCTGTACAGTTTCTCCCTTTGGTGTTAATATGGAATGAAATGTAGCTGGAAAAGCTGAAGCATGATACTCGTCCAATTTTCCAATTAAATTTGTTCATGGATCCCTCACCTCTTGTGTAAATTACCATTGACAAAAATTGACAACTGGGTTCTCAAAGGCAAAAGCTAAAATTATTTTTGCACTGCTGTTGATGACTGACGGCAGTCAGATCTACAAGGTAAATCCCTGACAAAAATCCCTCAAGTGCATGCCAATTTAGATATTAATTTGTCTCTTCTGCACACAACGTTCTTGTCAAACAGATTTCGGCTCTCACACCACGACTCCCACAGCCTCCCTATGGTTTCATTAGCTCACATGTAGCTTTGAGAGTTCCTGCCATCCTGCTGTAGTATACCATGGGCAGGAACTAATAGGTCCTTAGAGGGTCCAGGCATTCCTATTAGACACCTTTCTCAAGACAACCAGTCGTGCTCTGCTGTCTCCAGCTGATAACCCAATTTGAGTTTGTCTTTTTCCACCCTCGCCCCTTATCTTTCGCCAACCTCTAGGCTTACTTTGAGCAGTGTCTTCTAATCATAAGCTGCTTTTAGACATGTACTGAACACCGCAGTTCCTCCATATTTTCTCTGGAGGGGGTGCATGTGTGAACGCAAATATCCGAGTGAGACACTCCACAGTTTCTGCTCAATATCTTCACCTGGCCCCCTAGTATAAAGTCTGTAGACATCCAGGAGAATCTGATGTGTGAACACAGTGGGGGACCCCTGATTGCCAGTTGGGGGGGGGGGGGGTTGATGATGCAGTCACAGCAGAGATGTCAAGAGAGTTTGTGGTGATAAGAGCCGACACCAGCATCTTTATTTTGTCAAGAAAATAATGTGATCTCCACCGCGGAGTTGTTATGTCATTTCCTGCCTCTGTCTGCTGCACCCGGCGGCTCCACCTCTCACCACCTGAACATTGCTGAGGAGTTGTTGCTGTTGTGAATGCCACTGTGCAGTCCTTCTGTTGTGAATGTGTGAAAGCTGTACCTCTCTGTGACATCACAGGTCAAGGTGACAAAGCACTCCTGTGGACAGTTGCCTCAAGATCATTTCACCAAGTCTAAATTGGATGGTGGGGGTATCATCTTTAAGAGCTGGTGTTCAGCGGTTTTCACTTTGACGTTCTCCTCATGATATTTAGCTCAGTCTCACACAGTGGCCTCTTTCCTCACTTAAAAGCCTTCGCTTTACATTTCCACATGGCTTGTCCCAACCAGCACCGACTGTAAAATGTATGAGTCAGCTCTTAAAGGCTCTGTCCTGCTGAGCTCTCACCACAGACACCCCCCACCCACCCTCAAAAACCTCAAGCCAGACACACTCAGCACAGCCATGATACATATGCAGCCTTGAAGCTAATAGATGAATGGTCTCTATCTGCAGCTCAGAGGCCTTGAGGGAGGAGAGGCACTTTACAAGACAGTTTTGTGTTTTTGTGGCAGACGAGATCAATTATGTGGAAATACTGTTTTTTAATGAATTAATGTTGAAGCGTCTAAAGTATTTTAAAAGCACAGTTATTTCATATTTAAATTTTGTGTTATATGTAATGCAAATTTGTTTGTCAAAAGCACATCGCAACACACACCGAAGTTCATATTTTTTTAAATATATTTGAAGGTTTGAATTTTTGATACTGCAACCTATACATCCAGGACATTATAGTGCACTTGTTAGGTTTAGGGAAGAAAGAGAAAAAGGAAATGGCAGTAATGTGTTTTTGGCTTTAAAGGAGGTGAAACATAACCTTACAGCGTAGCTCTGGTTACATTCTGAGGTGCTATCAGTGTTTGAAAGTAGATGTCTGACAGCAGCCCATGCAGTCGCTATTTGACTCTAACTAGACGTAGCTTCAAAGCCTCAATACCATTTCCTCCCACTCTATTTCTGTGTTATTGCATTGAAAGCAGGACCATCACACTGCTCTTCATTCACGTCAGTAAATAAATCACTTCTTAATCTTCCAAAAACTTGCAGAGGCTTTGTCACTTTGAAGAGAGGACATTTTGACAGCTCTCTTTATCAGGTATTATCAGAAACTCTGAATTCCTTCTCATTCATGAACCATTACGACCCTTTCTCCTAAAGGTACCTGACACTGTATGGTAACAATATAGATATATATATATACACTCTGCAGACATTTCAATCTAAACAAAGCATTTTAGCCTTTAGCTAAACAATGAGTCACTTTACAAGAGCAGCAGCTTATGGGTTACAAAACCAAAGTGATGCTGATTTCCATGTAAAGCTGAAGCTACAGAAACTCCTTAACGCTGAACAAAAAAATTCATGGTTTCTGTCCTGTGTAGAGCCCAAGCGCTCCAACCACGCTCCTGCTGTGACTGTTCTGAAACACAAAGTTGCATAATACAGCCCTGTGTGAGATGGGTATACTGTGACAGTGAAACGTGGTTTTAGTTTAAAAACAGCAAAGCTTACTGGCTGAGTGGGAAGGCAAGACAAATCAGAAATACACTGCTGCCAAGTCATTAAAGCTGCAACAGTCGTTAATAGAACAAAACTAACAATCGCTGTTGAAACGCACCTCCTGTCGTCATTCTTTCATTTGCTCTCCAGGGGGGATTTTCACTTGTGCCTTGTGGTGCTTGAGTTTGTGTTATTGCTTTTCATACATAATTGTGCTCCCAACATGCTGTCATTCAAATTGATGGGGGTGGAGTAAAGATAGAGGGGCAAGAAAGCAATTTCAAAGCTTGGAAAAAAGAAAAAAAAACCTGTGGGAATTACCGACCCTCTATCTCTTGCTACTTCTTTCTCTACGTTTAATTGTGATGCCTAATGTCTGCAAAATACATAAACACTTACCAGAATCCCAACGCATTTGCACCTTGCAGAGCTATTCAAACTGTTCCATCCAAGAGAAAGCACATTTCCCTATGTTTTTACAATCTACAATCGTGTCACCCATATAGAAACAGGATGTATTTGAGTTGTTTGCTCATGTTTGATATCTGAATATTTCAGTTGTTCAGTCAACCTACTTTCCCATGAATTCTGATTAGAACAGTTCTACCACATTTCCTTCTCTCATGCTTCGCCTCCAATGCCGCAGAATTTGGTTTTGGTTTGATAAATGCAGAATTTAGAGCATGTAATTTCACACGTCCTCTTGATTTATACTTTGGATGTAACTGTTGAGCAATTACATTACATGCTCATTTCACGCAGCCGTGTTGTTAGTGATAAAGCTGTGTGTTTTTCTGCAGCCGTTTATAAGCACAGCTCAGGAGGTTTGGAGAGAGGGCAACTGGGGGTGTTTTTATAAGTTGTGCCGCCCACTTGCCTCTTGTGTGCAGAGGCCAGAATGTAAAAAAAGACTGAGGATTTGAATGTTCAGTGTTTATTATAGTCCTTCCCACAGTAGTGCTACCACTCTCTTTACATTCTGAGCCTTTGAGCAGTCTAAATTTATCTTGTCGTCACAGTTGAAAATCCAGTTTTAATAAAAAAAGGCCTAAAATTAATTTGTTTTCACTATTTAGAATTAACGATTGAGAAGTTATTGTGCTTTTTTAAAGTACTTTTAACAACTCTTCCATTTGCAGTCTATTGATTAAACTTTAAAACACCAAATGGTGTAGTTTGCTGTAATTATAACCCAAATTTCAGCCCTTTTGTTGCCAGTTAACCCTCAGATTCAGAACTCATGTAATTACCATTATATTAAAACAAAAATCCTGACATCCTGCCCTTTGATTAACAAAATCCTAACCCTTTACCTTTCTATGCTGTGGTCTTTTCTTCAGGATCCAGACCCCGGTTGGAGGATGCTCCTCCTCGGATTGTAGAACACCCGTCCGATCTCATCGTGTCGAAGGGCGAGCCGGCCACCCTCAACTGTAAGGCCGAAGGGCGGCCAGCTCCTGTGGTGGAATGGTACAAAGACGGTGAACGTGTTGAAACGGACAGAGAAGACCCTCGGTCCCACCGGATGCTCCTACCCAGTGGTTCCCTCTTTTTCCTGCGAATTGTGCACGGGAGGCGAAGCAAGCCTGACGAAGGAGTCTACGTGTGTGTGGCACGCAACCACCTGGGCGAGGCAGTCAGTCGCAATGCATCGCTGGAGGTGGCAAGTAAGTGACTTAGTGTGTGTGTGTGTGTGTGTGTGTGTGTGTGTGTGTGTGTGTGTGTCTGTGTGTGTGTGTGTGTGTGTGTCTGTGTGTGTGTGTGTTTCAATATTACTGAACCAAATGGAATTGTGTCCTGTACTAATATGGGGCAGCTAAATAGGAAATGGAGTGTGAGGGACAGATGATGTGACAGTACAATGATCCTGAAGACAAACGTACCAATAATTGCTATTTTCATGATAAAATGAACATATATATTGCAAATAACATTAGAGTGGATTTCACACTTTGTACCAGTTGTAGATAATGTATATCACACACAGAGAAAACAACATGGTGTGTGCTGCTATACAATAAGTCTGCATAAGAAAAGATAGTGGGGAATGCCAGTGCTTGTCCAGATATCAGGTGTCAAACATCATGTTATGTTTTATGTGGTTCCAATAATAAGAAGTGGATTAAATCTCAGATAGAGCTCACACGTAATGATGTTAGCCACACTATAAAAGCAGAGTGCAGAGGCAGCTTCAAAGGACTCTCTGGTCTCTTATCATCCCCATCACTCGGCTGAGTTAACATAAGACACCACCCCTGACCTTGGTGTCAGATCTCCTGGCAGCTTGCACCCTGAGGCCCACCCCCCCTCCAACCCTCCCACCCCCCCATCATGCTTCCCAGCCTCCAACATCACATCCTATCTTCTCCTGCTCTAGAGAGCCCGGCCTCTGTCGGGTTGTGATCTGTTCTCGGCGACCATGCTTGTTAATGTAGATAGATGACGGCTAGCGCCAGCGGAAAAGAGATAGCAGCTGTCGCCCCTGGACAGGATAGCTACGAAACTTTCTAGCAGGGAAGGGAGGAAGGGCCGCTGTTGGTTTGCACCCTCTCGCTAGAAGATGTTAGTTCCTTAAAATACAAAAAACTCATATGTTTTCAGCCATCACCCGAGTTTTTCTTTCTTTCTTTGTAGCAGAGCTGCTTGCGATTGGTGGCACCAATGACATGTGGTCAATTCAATCTTTGCTTTTAGTTTAGGTCATTACCTTTAGTGTAAGAGGATCACAAGAAATTGCAAGCTTGTTTTGACAGCAGTAGCAGATTTTTTATAGAAGCGTTTTCATGAATACAAATGTAGTTTTGAAATTTTTGTTATGTCACATGGTGAGAAGATAATGTGACTCAGTGCTCCAGTTCACTTAAGAGTTATTTATATAATGGACGAAAGCACTGGAAGTATATGTATTGATGATGTATTATATTGATATTGGCAGCCATGTCAGTAAACTTAAATACTAAACAGATAATGAAGTTTGCTTGGGTACTAATGAAGACATAAATGAGTCTTGGCATCATGCTGCCAGAAGCTTTTACAGAAACACCGGTGAAGATTAAACATGTTTTCTTTTTTTTCCTTCACTCTGAACTCTGCTAATATCGGCCACCTTTTAAAGGGAAAGCCGTTCCAGCACGTTTTTCATTGCATTAACACGAACCAGCTGAATGCACTAAAACCACCTCCACTCCCCGTAGAAATTGGTGAAACTCTAGACTCCTGTCAAACACTTCACGGCCGGGCATCATATTTTCCTAACTTAATAATCAGACAGAAATTCTTTTGACTGTCTCCACAGAGCAAAAAAACAGCCCACGAACCATTCGCTATCCTCTGCTAACAGCTTGGATCTGCGTGTGCAGTGTGTCCATCACCTTCCCTAAAAGCTTTTTTCTTGCAGCATGAAGAATTGCTTTCACCTGGTTCTCGCTCTGTTTAGTTATCAGCGTCAGAAGCTGCAGGGTGTTTGTGATAGAAGCTGTATATGGAAACCAGGTGAAAGAATAGTTGTAGGTGTTGAGAATCACTTGTCACAGAGATGCTCAAGAAAAAGTGTTAACGAATAGAGCCAGCGTTTTCTCACCCTCCCATTGATGTTTTTGCCTGGTGTTTCTTTGCAGTGTGCTTCTCTTGAGCTCCCCCTGTGAGTTTCAAAGAAGCTGCGTTTGCTTGTCTTGATTCATGACAGGAGAATCGTGCTCCACCTGTACTTATGTAATTAGCATAGATGTGGTATTTCTGGCAGTGTGCTGAAGATGACTAGGCAGTCTGATCCCTCTTGTGGGCATAAATTGACAGAATCTCAGACACGGCTCTGTGAGGTTGCACAGGGTTGTGTTTGCAGTCTAAAAGCCTCTGTGTGTTTTCTTGTGTCTCTCTTGTCTGTCAGTCTGCCAGGTCATCAGTCCATCAATGTTTGTGTTTGTCCGGCTTTCTCTTGCTTTCTCTCGCCCTTCGGGAGGTGACATTCTCAGCAACTGTCTGCAGAAAGACACAGGCACAGGGACACAACTGTCTGTGCAGCGTTTGCTCTCACAGATAAGAATCCCTCATCCACAGTGGTGAAGGGGAAACTATAAGTGTGTGTCTCGTTTGTGCGTCTGCCTCCACACAAAACGGCAAACACCGTTTTGGAGTATTGCCTTATGGAGAGAGAGTATGGGAGAAAGAGAGAGGTTATAGAGAACAAACAGTGGCCTGTGCCAAACCGGAGCCAGTGCCAGCTTCTGCAAGTCCACAGCACGGCACCAACGGGACCGGAGGTTAGGCCATGGGCAACACAAACCCGCCTGGTGCTGCCAGGGGGCTCAGTGTGGAACCAGAGAAAGCGCAAGATGGCTTTTTGTGGCACGATGTCATTTTGCTCCCCAGCCTCTGACTTGGAAGCACTGGGGGCAAATTGAGAGGGAGCTGCATTGTGTGTTGGTGTGTATATTTGGCATCAGGGCTGGAGCCAGCACAGTGAGAAGGGTGGTGGGTCCAGGAGATTTAACCCGTCACAGTCCATCTGGGGGAGGCTGAGAAGCATGGTGAAGTCCACTGAGTGTGAAGGTAAAGGGCAGATTTGTGGCGCGCTGACAAACATACCTGACCCGAGAGGTTTTCCAGGAGAGGGCCAAGAGAAAAAGCACAGATATTTGTAAAGTAGAGATACTGTCCCACTACAGATGGCTTGTCTTGACATTTTCTGAGCAGCATTTGATCAATGAGTCGGTCAAATAAACGGAACACTAGACACTTCGTAGCTGAGTTTGAACATGGTTAAGAATTTAATCTTTAAAGTGGTTCTCCAGCCAAAATGCATCTTTTAAACATAAAAAACTCTGTGCAGGCTTAAAACACAGCTGTGAAATGTTTGTGATTCCTCACTGACAGAGAACATCTATGCAAGTAGGTTTGAAATCAGTCCGTTGCGGTATATTCCACTGTTTCTAAAAAAAGGTATTTCACACAACTCCTGCTTAATATTCTTGGGCTTCCCTTTGGCATTGCTTGCGACATCAGTGCAATAGAATCTGTTCCTTGTACGTAAAATAGTTTTGTCAATGGGGAAAGTTTGACCTGTTGATGATGCTAGATAAAGATTCAAGACAAGTTGGATTAGGATCATGGGGATCATCTAGGTTTTCACAAAAATTCATGCTGGACAAATCACCATCACTATCCCTGGACCTCTGCCACTAGTACATCGGAGAATGAGTCCTGACAAAAAGATGTGTCAATTTAAGGAACATTTGAGATAACCCAAACTGTTTTTTCAAACCGAGTCCTGAGCATTGTTTGAAAACAACCTCCTCAAACCTGAGGGTTTTCTGACAAAATACTAAAACCTTTATTTCTCAATCACTAAAGCAAATGGAAACATGAACTAAATGGTTTTAGGGCATACCACTTTGGCTTAATATTATACTCATTGCTTTTTCTTTGGGAACTCCACATTATTACAAAATGGCCCATTTCCCAACATTTCCAGTTCTGTTCAATATTTGTATTGTTTACATTAAATGCCAAAGATTTTAACTCGCAGGTATTTTGTAATTTCATGGTGAGAAATAACGTTTTTTTTATCATCGGGTCAGTATTTACCTCTGGTTTGCCGTGACACTGGCTCTACTCTCCGAAATCCTCCTCCCTCCTCCCTCCAGCCCAAACACATCTCTCCCACTAAGCCCTTGCCCAGCAGGCACATTGAAGTCTGTCTCTGAATCTATTAAATCGTTGTCATTGAAGTTTCGTTCGAGTAACTTCAAGTACTCTGCTTCTGTCGCTCCCCTCAGCCAAGTCTGCTGCCATTGTCTGAACTGATAATTTGAAACCTTTTTTGGTGGATGAAGACCGTAATAATGATAATAATAGTAAGAAAAAAACATCCCTTAGTGAATTTTGACTTCCCAACATGAATTTCAGCAAATTAAAATGCATTTAATCAGTCACATGTATTAAAAACAACATGAGACATAATGTGTAAACTTGCATCCACCTATTAAGGGAGGAGCACAGAGACATAGCCCCCGGTCCTAAAGTGACCTACGCATATTTCATCTGGTCTAAATATTTACCCCTTAAGCCAATTCTGATCCCGCAATCCAGGTTTCCTATCCTATTCCAAGATTGATTTAAATAACATTTATAGGCTTATTAAGATATTCAAATATCCACTTGTTGTATTGACTGTTTATCGGTGTTAGTACAATAATTCTTAATCATTTTAGTGTGTCCATTTTCAGTCAGCAACTCAATAACTCATTAGGAAACGTTCTGCTTAGTAACCTCAGCAACAGTTTTCACTTATTAACGTCACATTGACAGTGATGAATGGATTTTTGATTCATGAACTGACTATCAGGCTTCGGTAGGTGTTTCACCTCAGATATCATAGCTGGCAGGTTAAATGTTTTAATAAGCATTACACAGAATACTTTGCATTGTAATAAAGATGAAAGTGAAACAGGTGGAGCATCTTATTGCATTAAGTTGGTGAGCTGTTAAAAATCAAATCCTCATCTTAGTGTAAGGTAAAATTTGAATAGATAATAAATTGACCTTCATGAGTTATTTACATAAATAAGATTTAAGTGTAGCTGCTGTCCAGCAATAAGGCATTAAAAATTCCTTTCTCTCTGCTTTGTCAGTCCGTACCTGCCTTTACTTTAAAGATCCATCACTGTACTGAACATTTCCACAGATAATTCGTATTTTTCTGCCCAATCCTATCTGATTTCACGCATTCAAAAAAACCTTTGATCCTAAAAATGTGGCCTCCCGAGTTTTTTTGCTGCGAGCAGAGACCGATTCATGTCAGATGCATAAAGGTCAGTCAAGCACAATAGACCTAACGGGCCAGACACCCCTGGGTGGGGATTTGGAATTCAGAGGGACTTGCCCAAGCTCCTGGCAGCTTTTCCTTTGAGTGTTTTATACCTCTGACGTTTTTATTATGCCTACTATGTTTCCTCCGCTTGGCTTTATGGGCCATGAATATTCATGCCAACAGGGGAGGGGATAGAGGTGCTTTTTCTAAGGTGCTGGGGGCGGAGTCGGATTGCAAATAAAACTGACTGGGGGTAACCTCTAAGGGTTTTATGTCCCCTTCCAAAACCAACCCCCGCAACCTCTTTTAAGGTTGTTTAGAGGTCAAGCCTTCAAGGTTCCAGATAGCAGCTGCCTCGTGGAATCTGGGGAATGAACAGGTGAAGATGTGACGAAAACCCTGTCTTCCTCTGTCTTTGTGAAAATTTGCTCGAGTGAGTGTGTGTTGGTTATTTTTGTAATTGGAGTCTGGACCAACTTTCTAACCAGGGTTAGTCCCGGACACAGTGTGGGAGAAACAGCTGAAACGCACTGTCACTACTAGTTGGATCCTCCTTTCTCTTTCACACACACACACACACACACACACACACACACACACACACACACACACACACACACACACACACACACACACACACACACACGCTCACATACACACCTGTCATGCTGTGTATTTTTTTTATTTTTATCAATGAGACCCCTGTGCAGTAAAAATGGATTTCAGGGTTTATGGAATTGGACATGTGGAAGGGATTTTGTGGGGTTAGGAAAGAGTTATGATCGGAGAGAAGCAGAGGAGTGCGGGTTGGGTAGCTCTGATAAAGGACATAAAGTGACCCCCCCACCTCATCCCCCCCACTCAATCCTACTCGCTCCTCTCCGCCACTCTCCTGCTGCCGTCCGTTCTCTCCACAAGCTGCCCTCTGTCCCCTGTTATTAACCCCAGTGGTCTGCAGCCATATGGGTTGTGATTGGAGCTCTGCGGTGAATGCTGTCAGACACAGCGGAGTGCATTCACAGTACATCCATGCAGCATAGATAAGTATCTGCAGGGTATGGAGCTCAGCGCCCTTGATCTGCCACCAGTCTCTGCTTACACCTCTTAACAACATATCTCGCTGCAGAATATGTCAGTGTTGCTCTTTCCACACTTTTAATTTTGTCAGAGTTGTCCTAATGCCATACATAGGTTTTAAAACGGAGGGAAAATGTCTCTTAATGGTTTAAAGTTTAAATGAATCTGTTGGCAGCCTTGTGCTCTCCAGGCTAAAAGGACATTCTGTGCATTGTAAACACAAACTGCTCCCGTGTTGAACCTGTTCTGAATGAGCTGTTAACAGCGGGTGTTATCTGCTAACTGATTCTGAACATTTTTAAGCCTACTTTGAATAAGCTGATATAATCTGTTAAGATGTAATGAGACAGCTGATTTTATCTGGTTTGTCTTTCGGCCTATTAAGGATAAGATGTTTTTAAGAGCTTGTCAGTCATTCGTTGGAGTAAAGAGAGGCTGTTGACCCGTCCTGGTGGATATTGAATTGTCAGGGTTCCTCTTTCTAATTGCTCTATTGTCAGTCGATTATAGACGGCATCAATGAGCAGTCTCCACATCGTTATTTCTATTTGCCGACCCAAGGATAGCTGGATAATCCTTCATTAAAAAGTTTCTTTGTGTAAGGTTTTCTTCCATTTGTTCAGTATAGTCTTTAAAATCAGGAATGACATTGCTGACAGGCTGATTATCCTTATTATTGTAGATATGAATCTGTGAGTGATGTATGAGTACATGTCGACTTCACATTCGGCCTGCTCTGTATCGTCCTACACATCCGCAGGAGCATGACAAGCTATTCCACCAGCTGTCGGCAGCACTTTTTCCATTCAGCTCTATTTATCAAGACAACTGCTGTCAAATCTTATTTTCCAATTATCTCCCACTCATCTCTGTCCAAATCTGCCTTTTTTAACTAGTTATGATATTAAATTACATTACATTACATTACATTACATTACATTACTTACATGTCATTTGGCTGACACTTTTATCCAGACCGACTTACAAGTAGTGCATTCAACATCTATGAGGGGCCATTTTTAGCGGAACCTTTGACCTTCTGGTTGTAGGATGAACACTCTACCCCTCAGCCACAGCCAGGGGTAGAGCGAGATACAGTATGTTCATTATAATCTTTCGAGCAATATTTCCTGAAGTCCTTTACATTCGTGAATGATCGCACTTTGCAACACACAAAATAACACTGGTAAAATAATAACTTATATTGAGTAGATTTGAACAATACTTTCTTGACTCTCCCATGAACATCTGACAGTGTAACAGCATGTGGCTGCATTTAATAATCTTTGCTCCAACCGACGTCTATAGACAGCTCACTTTCTGAGTCAGCTGACTGAGTTACTGTAGCGAGTCAATTCTTGTCCTAGTCTCAGGATTCAATTAAACTTCCTTGCAGACATGAACATAGACAGAGTAGACCAATTCTTTTTAATCTCTGTGGCAGCAGAACAGCCTTCAGAAACTCCTGCAGGTCCAACTGGACACATTTTGACTTTTAATGCTGATACACTCGAAAAGACTCGGGAGATGGGAAAAACACTCTCTAGCCTAGCAATGCAATAAGGCTACAAATAACCCATAATGCAACAGTGTGCAAAAACGCTACACTGGATCTTGTTTCAAGAAGAAAATATCTGTTGTAATGAACAAAGACGTAATGTCTGGTCCTCGTCTTAATAAGGTCGGGAAAACCCTGGTCATATCCGCATGCTGACCTTGAATCAGTGTCTCTGCATTCAGCACACTGATCCAACAGAGAGTGGTACAGCTTCACCAGCAGCTCCCTACTGAACCCTTCAGCAGTGACATTTTCAGGGGCTTGATGATAACAAGCCCTCCTCTCTGTGTTTGTGTTGTACACGTCCATCTATCTGAGCGAGCTCCGAGGTAAATTCATGCTTCACTAATGGGATTGCAGGTCCCGGCCTCGTGGAGGACAGCGCCGGTGGCCATTCTGATCTTAAAAGAGAGGGGATCAGATGGCCGCCTGGCCGGAGTGAGGCCACAAGTCTGCTGCTAAGCCCCCTCTGTATGATCCGACCGTCTGCCGGTCATTGAGCCAGACCCCACCAGCCAAACCCCCCTCCAGAGGATAGCCATGAATTAATTAGGCCATAGTAAAGGCGAGTATGACTGGTGAGCAGCGCGTGTGTGCCTGTGTGTTGCTGTGTGTCATAAAGGGTTTGTGGAACAAAAGCAGAAGGAGGGGATGAGGTTGGAGGGGGGTTGCAGAGGCTGACAACAGGTGGTGTGAGGATGAGCTTTAACCCCCCCGACACAGTGGCCAGGGGGGCTACGGAGAACAATAAAGGTCCCTTGCTCAAACTGTTGTGTCTAATCACACCCCATTATCTCCATGAGCCGCTCATCACAGGCACTGCCTCACGAACCAGACGCTCTGCTAAATGACCTTCATAGTTTGCTGCTTCCTTTTATGTTTCCCATGTACTATATTTGTAAATATATGTTTCTGTTTATATAAATTTGTACATCCAGTATGCCTGCCGCGAGTATGCGTATGAGTCATATCCGAGGTGGGAAAAAAGAGTTCATGTGGTCCGTTTTGGAATCATGTTATTTTTCAGGTGCCTCCTTTCCACACAAATAAGGGAGAGATTCAGAATTCATCACTGCACAACATGTCAAAAGCTTACACTCACCACAATAAGTCAGATTTAATAACATTGTAAGTAAATGGTCAGTATTTATATAACTCTTTTCAAGTCTTGGTGACCACTTTACAGCACAGTTTCACACGTTCATAGAGTGCATCTATGTGCTGCACTTCTCTATCATACTCACACAAAATGTTCAGTATCTTGCCCAAGGACATTGGCTTGTGGAATAGGGGACACTGGGATCGAACCACAGACATTCTGGATAGTGGACAATCTGCTCTTCCTCCTGAGCCATAACCACAGTGAATTACATTTTTGCTCATTTTATTTTAGGAAAAAGAAGAGAATCCAAATGTATTGTTGACTTTAGTGTTTCATGGATAGTTAGAATTTAAAAAAACCTGAATGTATTACATGAATGTCTTTTAACTGTCTTGATTAAGAATGCAATTAATTGAGATATATTAGTCGAGGTCCTACAGGATGCAAATGACCCCCTCTAAGGGCTCATTGAGGCCAGCAATAGCCCCCTGGTAAACTTACACATGGGTCGTGTGTGGCTCCAGGGCAGAGATTAAGGGGAAAAATGTGAGCATGGAAGTCCAGCTGGAAGCCTTATCAGCCACAGTAACACTGAACAGCAGTTTTCCTTCTTCAAGGCAGAGTTAAAACTGCAAAGTTATTACATCATCAGTGATAATATGCTCCTTTGTCTTTGTTTGACAGGTAAACAGTGAAATTGCTATGAGGTTCTCCACCGTTAATTTGCATTGCTGTATTTACTTTATTGTTGCACCCGACAAGGACAAATGTTAAACCAGGGTAACCTTTTCCTAGACTGCTATGCATGACTGTGACAGAGTCCTCTGCAAAAGCACCCCTGCTGCACCAATGCATCAGCCTCATGGAAATGAATGAGAAGCCAGTGTTTTTGATGTAGTGCTAATGTTGGTCTGAATGTGCCTGCAGGGGGCATGTGGGTAGAATCATGATAACACACAGTGGGTACTGACTCAGAAGAGAAAGTAGAACAAAAGACAACTATAATGAGATGCAACAGGGAAATAGAAAGAACATAGCACTGAAAACAGATACAACCCTGGTGCCAGTGGCAGAGAGCCGGGCACAGGCAGCATAAACACGCAGAATGGGTAACTCGAAACAAATCAAACAAATCCAGCAATTTCAAATAACACAAGAAGCAGAATGCATCTAGAGAGTTTCAGGCAGCATTTATGGCCGACGTTAAACACAAGAGGACAACATGATCAATACACGGTTCAAACGGAGCAATCGAACACAATCAGAGTGTGATTACAGAGTGGATCAAATGGGAGGACATTAAAGCAATAGAGGGAGAAGTATCTAGTTGCCAGGCTTGCTACTAAGCAGGAAAATCAGTGAACAAGTGAACAATTTGAAATAAAGTGGAGTCAAACCACCAGATGGAGGCTTACATCAAAATGATGTGCACACAGTTTGTGGTTATTTTTTGGCCGGCATGATATAATTACTGGATAATACATATTGCGGAGATCAGTCTCATTGTGGTCTTTTATGAGCTCATCCTGTTTATTGGCTGCAAGACATTGGACTGTGGCAACTGGACAAGTCATTCATTTCATTAATCACTGGACAACTTTATTTAGTTGACAATCCAGTGTCATTATTATGTGCCAGCTTATTGTGGTAATTGGAAAACTTTGTTGAGATTCAGACAACAAATTCCAATTGGTGGGAAACTTATTTTAAAATAGTGTGTAGCCCATTCTAGAATTTGCCAGCTCATTTATTGGAGTTATTAGATAACTAATTCTAGGAACCGGAAAAATCCTGAAGTAATTGGATTCTTCTCTCTGCTGCATCCCTCAAGCTAAATCTTAGTGGTGCGGTTCAATTTGATGCAGAATGAGGTGTCTGTCAAGAGAGAATTTAGGCAAAGAATTCTACTCTGATGCTGCAAGCATTTGGTGGAAAATTAATATTGGAGTGGATACAAATATGAGTCTACTTCAAATCCCAATGCACATTTTGTTTACTGACACAATTCCCTCTCTGCACATGCTGTAAATATTGGGTTTATTTTGTGCCCTTGTGTGTTGCTGCTGTCATATCAACATCTTCCTGAGAACACAATTAACTGCAGAGATTGCTTGATCTTTAATCTTAACTCTTTTGAATGGTCGGTTTTGTTTTTCTGACTTCTGTCAGACTCTCGCCTCTCTAATTCCCTCACTGCTCAAAGCAGAGAGAGACTCTTTCCAAGGTAGTTTTTATTATAAAATTAACCCTGGCAACTGTTTATTAACAAAAGCATTCCCCTTTCAGTATTTAGTATGGCTGAAGTAATCCCCGCTGCCAGCTGTGCGTGGTAAAAAGGCATTTCAGGGGGATTTAGGCATATTTGACCTGTCTGCGAATGGTAAATACGAGGGCGACCAGCAGTGGGAAAATGCTTATTGATTTCTACTCGTGTGTATTTGCACAAGATTCATTTCTTCTTGAGAGGCATAAGAAAAAGGTCAGCGAATGGGGGCTTAAGTCATTCGAGTGGAGCTAAATGGATTTCTGCTTCAAGATCCATCTGTTTTTGGAGTTTGTTGACAGGGTGGAAAATTGGAACTGTTGCTCTTCCCTCCCCCAGTCACACCACCTCTTCCCCCAGCCCCTTTCAAGTGCATGGGGTATGAACAGGCGTGGCACACTAACCGCGCAACAAAGTGGCATCTTCTCCAGCTAAGTGAGCACATTAGCTTCTGTTGCACAGGTGGGGTCTCAGCCATAAGTTGTGTTCATGGACAGAGACAGCTGACAGCAGGTCCGCTGACACAGTGTGACTGGCCAGCGTCCAGCATGAAAACGCTGATGTGAGACAGACGACTCACCTCCTTCACCTCCCAGGCACCGCTGTGAGCCAGGGAAAGTGGACAGTTTCAGAATCAGCAAGCCATCAGTGAGACCAGACACATGCAAAGAGTGACAGGGATATGTGTGTAGTACGCGTGTTCACACAACAAGACACGCTGCTGGGAAAACTGACAGGACTTACAAGATGGTGAGACAGCGTAGAAAAAAAAGCCACTGTCAGGGTTCTTCTGCTCCTGCTGAATATTTTGGCTCGTTGCCACACATCTCCCAGCAAAAATGTCAGGTGGATATGTTTCGCAAATGCTAGAGCAAGCTTTTAAGAACACTGACTGCACATTCTACTTCATACTTTGTGATTCCAGCCCCAAAATAGCACTGTCAGAGGCTGTGTTGTGTAGGTGTGTTGCTACTGGACAGGTATATGGGAATTGATTAAATGTGATCCATGAAGTATAGCCTTGTCACACAGACTCTGTAATTTTTCTCCATAAATGTTGCATGTGCAAATTAAATACCACCTCATGATGTGTCAATTATGTTTCACAGTGACTGCAAAACATTCTCCCCCTAAGATTTAAAGGGTGTAAATTTAACGTTTATTAATAGAATCACAAATGTATAAAACCCTTGGAGACGTGTTGTGCAGAGGTCTCAAGTGATTCATCCCTACATCTCAAATCTGTTTTGGTGACACTCATTTCTCTTCCATCTTGATTACTGCGAAACATAATGTTATGAAGTATTGTGATACTAAAATTAACTTGACTTTTTGTCATATTTCAAACCTGGTTCAACCACCATGTATTTTATTATTCCAGTGCAGTGTTCTCACTGAACTGAGCAGGCCACACTCCTGTGACCCAGCGCTATTGTTGGTCTGACCACAGGCCAAACCACAGTAGTAAAACTTAACTTGAATTACTCATTGTCCGAGCCGAATTCTTGAAAAAGTGCGTGTTGCCACCGCTCCACTGCAGTGGTCAATAATTAATAGGTTGTGTGTGACTGTGACGTTTTGGGTGGGGGAACCCATTGTCTATAGGCAGCTCCGTTCACCCCATTCCCCTTGAGGTCGAGTTAAAGGGTGTTTGTAGTTTTCCAGATGGATGAACTACAGTAGTCTTGATTGGGCTGGTGGGTCAGCAAAGGGCAGTCTGGGGTTTGGGGGGGGGGCGGGGTTTCAGTTGCCTTACAATGGGCTTCTCAGCAATTCCCTGTGACCCTCTTACCATGCTTCTATAGGCTGCACGACATCAGCCATTACTAGATTAAAGTAATCCTCTTTTCAGGGCCAGACAATTGCTTTATTAGCTGACCACACACATGAGCTTCGACCACCTCTGTAATGGTATTGTTGTGGGGGGCCCTAAGGGTCGTACGGGGGGGGGGGGGGGGGGGGGCTGTCGTTCGTGAAGTGTGGGCAGGGAGGGGTGGAGTGTTGTTGTTTTCGGCAGCTCTCCTTAGCGATGCCGTGCATACATTACTTCTAGTTTAACCCCCACACACAGGACGTGTTAGTCTGTGCACTATAGAAGAGGGTTCTTCCTTTTCATGGTGCAACTCACCCAATTGCATACCTCATATTTCATATCACATTTTTGTGCACATATTGCTTGAATTAAAATCGGATTATGTGTTTTTACGATTGGGCATGTTTGCACCATCCCCTACAACCACCAACACCACCAGCTCCCATCTCTTTTCCTCATCCCCCCCCCCCCCCCGTAGTATGCGGTCCAGATTATTTTTTCTCTGAAACTCTCCACTGGCTTGTTTTTGCCAAACAACTCCCATCAAAATGTTGTTTCATCTCCTCGTTTCCTCAGTTTCTACAGGCATGGCACATTTCCAGCTGAAGGAAGAAACATTTGCTTTAAAATCTACTCCAAACAGATTCATCTTTTGTAAAAAAAAAAAAAAAAAGGGACATTAGCTATTTTTGAAAGCCTGTCAATCAGGCGTGAATAGCTTCACCTGATAGTTTATTCAGCTTTGTGAGGAGCGGTGGGCAGCCACTCAAGCTGAAGTAAGTATTGTCAAACAGTAGTTGAATATTTCATGAATAGCCTGGGTAATTTGAAGAGACATGGCATGTGTCTATCTTTGTCATTTACATCCTAGTGTCCATGATGGACGCATGCATTCGCTTTTGGGACATATTTGCGGTGCCTCAGGGTGCATCTCTGCACGCTCTCTAAAGCACATATGCCACTTCCAATTAAAGAGACGTTCCAAGATGAGCCAATAAAGATGGAGCTTCATTAAGCCATGCACCGTCACTGTCCTCCATCCAACATATCTCTCCTCAGAGGTCATGAACCTGCACTCTTCATCATCCGTTCGCACTCACAGAGGAATAATTCTTAAATATGGCTTTTTGATAATGTGATATTATTGATCCATGCCAGCAAATTGTGTCTTCCTGCTCCTCACTGCAGGAGGTCAGAAGTCAGGGTGAGCCATATGACAGCACCCTGGAGTAGGAAACAAATCACTGACTTGCCCAAGGACACTTCGGCAGAGTAGATGATTCTGGGTTGTCTGAGTGAGGGATGTCTCTCGTTCCACCAGTCTTTCATGTGGAATTCGTACCCTTTCTGAGACAGAATTTCTAGAAGCCGACATTGTTACTTTAAATCCTAGGGAATTACAGAGTCCATACTCTGCTGAGTTTGGTCCGCAGGTTGTCTGGGGAGTCATGTGTGTGTGTCCCATCAGGGTTTGCAGAGATTAAAGGCATAGATGAGAAATTGGCAGAAAAACACATGTACCCGCACACACTCACACACACGGGACCAACGCGGCATGCCAGCGAAGGTTTGCGGTGGATTAACCTCAAGGTTGCTGGGTGGGTGAGCACAGCCGGAGCAGCAGCACAAGCTCACAATTGGGATGGGAACCTGCTGCTGAGACACACGTAGGTGAGCACTCCTCCTGCCAGGAGATTGGAAGGATTTGCACTGAAATGAGGAGAAGTTGGTCAGAGAGTGTGTGTATTGATGTACCGGCATGTCTGTGTTAACAGCAGACTGGCTTCATGTGTGTGTCTCTGCACAAACTTAGAGCATTTTCTGTAGTGCCAGGTTAATGAGAGGGGTAGGTGGCTCTGACATGAGATTAATATCTCCACCCCCCCTTGACTTGAAATATGGTGATTTCAATGAAATGGCCTTGGCATGCCTCAGGCCCGTTCTGCTCTGTTTGAGTGAGTGTTTGTATGTGTGTGATTGTGCGACTGTGCGTGCATGTGTGATGGCAAAATGATGGGGTGGCAAATACGGTGGGTGATGGGGGTGGGGGATCTAGCGGGAGGGATGGATGGTTAGACAAGGCCTTTAATAGACCTGTGCACTACAGAGGAGTTTTAGTGTCAACAAACAAAGGAGATATGCACAAAGCACAGTTTGAGGCTCATTTCTCAAAAAAATCATGGATATATCATTGATCATTAATCTCTTACTGGTAATGCTCCATTTTGAATTGAATTTTGAATCAATTTCTTTATCCTTCTCGTAATTGGACTACCATGTTGAACCTGTTAAAACTACAATCCCTTACGATAAGTGAAATACAATGACTATACGTTTGAGTGCAGTAGAAAGCTTTACGGAATTTTCCTGCTCTCATTGTTTTTGTACAACCAGAAGTGAAATACTTCCAGCATGAGAACACCTAGAGTGCAGCCCATCATCAATTGGAATTCCATTTTTATTGGACAATTCTTCAGGGTCTGAAATGCATTACATATAACATGCAGCCTATGCAGGCAGTAATGTGCCTTAAAGCTGGCAGGATTTATGCTTGGTGCAAGGGGTTAACATGACTACCATCATATACCTGTGGTGGATGATTTGATTTGCAGTTCAGTGTAGGATTTCACAAGCACCCCTGCAAAACTAGATGGATGTTTTGTACATAATCCAGCCACATGTTGCATTAAATTACTGCATATTCCCACATAAACATTCTTCCATCCACTTTATGATACTGGCAATAGTAGAAAGGCTTCATTGCTAGAAAGCTAAGATTCATTGTGGTAGTGGCGATCGTGTCGACTATAGGGTTTGCACTGATGACTTTGCTAGAGCTGTTATTGAAAAATTTCCACAACTATCGCAAGACTACCAATCAGGGTTACTGCAGTTAGCATGTGGTATGAAGAAGATGTGCACGATAGCTACAGAGTAGCCATTTGTGTTGCTGTAACCCCTTAAAGCAAAGCAATGAATCTGGCTTTAGAGTTGCAGGTCAGGGTTGAAATGAGACATGTAAGATAGCTGTGTTGATGTTTAACATTCAAATTTAGATATGGTTTCCTGGATAGGATACTGCAGGAGCAGATTTACAATTCAATTTGATGTTTAGTGGAAGAGACTGACAATTTTGAAATTCTATCAGTAAATACACAGTTACTCTTAGAGGAGGTACTTACTTTATAATAAGAAACGTTTTTGCAGCTATAAGCGCCCATACGGCAACTGAAAGTCTCTTATAACTATACCCTGTCTCTCCCTGGTTAAGTGCAATCACTGTTTGTAGCATATAATTGTTGCAAAATCTTGTTATTGTAATAGTTACATAATTTGTACCACATGCATGGTGTGGCATGTAAAGCCTGAACTGGCTGCAAAACATAATCTTGTTGTCACATGATTGCAGCTCCATGCTAAGAAGGTGCCTGCAAGTTGGCCCGATTATCCTTAACCCCTACCCCCTCAGTGTGTTTATTGGCCATGTGCGGCACTGTAACCCCCCCCCCCCCAAAAAAATCTCACACACACACACAGGCACACACACACATACACAGAACAATCCCTCCCTGTGATCACCACCCTTCTTTCCCTGGTGTCTGTGTGGCTGATAATGAGTGCCTCCTGTGCCGTCCCACCGCTGCATGTGGGGCCCACGGTCATATTGGCTGCAGACAGCACCGCTGCCAAGTATTACACCCCCTCACCCACCCACCTGCTCCTCATCCACCCCATCTACCCCCCCCTTCCAACATGTCTGGGTGTGACAAGACACTGTGGCGGGCCCAGGCATTTATGAGCGCTTAAGCGGTGAAACATTGCACCTTGACAGATAACCTCATTTATTTTCTCTGCATCACTTGGGAGGCGGGGCCGGGTTTGATCAGGGCTTTTTTTAATATTTTATCACTTAATTCAATTTGGGCAGGATTTTACATGTAGCGGGGCTGATAACACATTTGAAAGCATCGTAAACAGTATCAAAGAAGGACTTGAATAATGAATCGAATGTAATTGTCTTGGGTTTGCCGGATGGTTATGTTATAAGAGGTTTATCTATGCTGATAACAGGCTTATATTCAGCTTGTATTGCATCACAGTGACTTGTGGGTTTCATTCCAGTCTTATCTGAGCCCAGTGGCTAATAATTGGTTTTCCTGTGGTTTGCTGTGAGAAATACCAATGCTTTCACATCATTTTAATTTGAGCTGCAGAGATTTTCTGTCAACTGCTGGCCAAGATCAATGTTGCAAACACTCCAGTGATCTGTCAGACATGTCATTTTAATGCCTGATCTCCACACGAATCACACAGATCGAGAGATATATTTATATATATTTTTATCAGCCTCCACCTCAATCTGTAGGGGATTTATTTTGCAGTTATGCACAAAGAAGTACATTTTAATGCTCTTGTCTTTATGGCTCGAGGGACCATCAGCCCAGGTTTGGTAGTAGCACTGGTGTGAGGGCTGTATGTAAGAGTGCTGGGGATTGGGTGGGGTGTGGGCAGCTGTTGTGGCTGCTAAATGGAGTCAGCTGATGGTGCAAAACAGCAGCGGTGGTGGCCTAAGTGGCTAGGCCAGCTGACACGCTAAGGGACAAAAGAAAATAGAGGGAGGAAATTTGTGAGGAAAAATGCATCAGACATTGATTAACAGGTTTGTGGGTGTGCTTGCGTGTGTGTGTGATTGTGTTCCTGAAGGTTGGTCCCTTAGACCAAGAAGGTGACCCCTCTGGACTCATGGAAGCAGTAATTGAAATGCCCTGTCGCTGTAATTCCCATTCATTTAGCTTTAGATCCAGCTCAGTTGTCCATGTAGCATTCACTGAAGGGCACAAAGACTTTCAGATTACAGATATAAGAAAAAAATAGAACTGCAACAAACCATGTCAGTTTTAAGAGGAAAACGGACATTTCAGATCAGCTGTCAAAATGATTAATAAAGACTGTGTGGGTGTGTTGGTGTGTTCTGATGCACTGCAGGGGTTAGCAGTCTCCAGTCAGTCTGTATATTGGACTGAGCCGGTCATATTGGATGTAGGCAATGTTGTTCTGTATTTGCTGTTGCAGCTGCTGTGCAGCGTATCTGTGCGAATGCCTGTGTTTGTACTGGATGGGGTTGGGGGGGAATGGCTGCTTAGTGGCAGCATGGACATCTGTCTCCAACCGTGACACACACACACACACACACACACACACACACACACACACACACACACACACACACACACACACACACACACACACACACACACCAATATCCTGTGTGGGCCGTTTCATCATGGTGTAATGGTTGATAGGGATCTGAGGGGGTCCACTCTGGATAATGAGAGTGGCTGTTGGAAGATGGCTTCTGATGGGGGCCCCTGTTGAGCCGAAGGGCCTAGACAGATATTGCCTTGGGGAACTGGATACACTTATATAGAGAAGACATGTATATGTGTGTGTCTTATTGCGCTTGATAAAGGGATAAGGGGAAAGAGCAAAAACATCAGTGTGTTTATGAGTGTGTGTTCACAGCAGAGCAGATTGCTATGCCGGGACAAGTTGTAAGCTGAGGGATTGACAGATGACCATCTCAATCCCCCACAACAGAGCTTGAACTCTGTGACGCCTTTCTTGATTCCCCTCCCTCTTTTCAAGGGACGATCTGTCACTCTCTTTCTGCAGTGAATATTTATTCTTGGGAGAAATGAGACACAGGCACACACATACACACACACACACACACACACACACACACACACACACACACACACACACACACACACACACACACACACACACTCACACACACACACATACACACACATACACACAAACATACACAGTTCTGCATTGCTATCCTTGTATGGACATTGCACTGACTTTCATTCATTGCTGACAACCTAACTCCAACCCCAGCATTTATCTTAAGCATAACCAGTTGATGTTTTAATCTAACCTCAGTTCAACACCATGCCCCTAACCTTAACCAAGACCTCAAATGACTTTGCCTCATCGTGTAATCCAAAAAAGGTCCCAAAGAGGTTAAAATAAAAGCACACACACACCTTGCATATTAACAACAGCGATAAAGCCATTTAATTAAAAGTGAGCTTGAGCTCGCCCCAAAGGTGTTTTTTTATGTGCAATTAAATGCTCAAATGATGCCCTGATATACAACAGAGCCCATATACTTTCCACATGTGGTAAATCACAGAGTTTACACTCCCATTTGTTATGGACGTTCTCTGAAAGGAGAACTCAGGCAGCAGCTGATGTCTTATGCAGAACGTTTTAATGTAGACTTGATGCATGACCAGAAGGTGAAACAATATACAAACACTAACAGAGTAATGTGAGCAACTGTCATCCCCAAGTCTTCAGATGTCTTCCACAGCATCCCCATATATCTCCCTCTACTTGTGTCAACCATTCTAACAGCACATCCGTAAATGGCTAGAAGTGCTGTCACTCTCTTTGTAACATGTGTGTTCACATCCTATTGGATAGTTAAGTCTAAAGTATGCATTCCAAAATCACATTGTGTCCTTGAGTCTAGCCACTGGTAAAATACGCAAAAGAGCTGAAGTTGGGGAGAGTTGAAGCTGGTGCCTCTCTATGCTGGTGCATCTGGATTTGATAAGAAAGTCGTTACGCGTAGACGCTACAATGTACTGGTGGTTGGCCCTTTATCTATAACCTGACCTTGGTACTGCTTAGAGAGAGAAGGAAGTATCTGTGGAATTAGACAGGCGCTATTCTCCTGTAAAGATATCAATTGTAATATAAAATATACATAATATAAAGTGGTATATACAGTAATGTGTGAGGATGGTCAAAAATAATAAATCATCTTCTAATTTTTGTGACATTTCTGTACATCTACACACATAATGGGCAGCACTTTTTCTTTGAGGGGCAATTCAGGATTCAGTATCTTGCCCAAGGGCACTTTGGCATGCAGTTGCCCTACCTTCTGTTAATGGAGGTATGACTCTACCAACACCTCCTCACCTCTGCTGCGGCTGTGTCTCAGCTTGATGCACTTGAAATCTCCCCCATCATTCAAATATAGCCTTTGTAACACGTTTGAATCTAATTATAGAAACATGACACAAATAACCTATATTTCAAATTGAATATACATTTGAATAATTATTGCAAGATGATACAAAACATTTCTCATGCCTTATTGTAGATTGATACATATATATCATCTTACTATTTGTGTAAATCAGAGCAGGTGAAACATTTGTATTACAGTTTGCAGGCTTTCAGATCCAATCTATAGAAATCTATTCAGTTGTGTGTGTAGATGTGTGTCTGTCCTCTTATTAAAGCTTGCCGTTCAGGCCCAGTAGTGGGGATTATTCTGGCTTTGTTGAAGGGGTTTAAAGGAAGGGTCAAAGTGCACCCACTTAATATGGGCCCCAAAGGGCCTCATGGATAATTGCCAGTGCCTAATAAACTTTGAGACCCACTTTTCGTTCAGATTTGATGAGTTTGACGGGTAGAAAAGGGAAAGACCGCAGGCCCCTGGAGCCATGATCTCAGAATGGTGTGTGACAGGTCATCACGGCGGCCCTTTAACCCTGCTGCATGGTAATTCAGACCTGGGGTGCAGCAAACTGTCCTATTTCCATCTTCTCTGCATGACGGGACAGGTTCCTGAACAATTTGGTCAGGGTTTTCAAATCTGCTGCGAATAGTGATTGAGGAAAATGTCGGCAGCAGGTACCGATAAGGTCAGGGGTGTGGTTAAGAGGTGCATATCCTTTCAGGAGTGGATGGGCCAATGGGATTTGGAATGCCCCAAATGCTCGGTGGCTAAATAATTGGCCACCAGGATATGAGTCTGACTGCACCCATAAGCGGTAATTTCATCCCTCTAAGAGACACAGATAAAAAAGACAGTGACACAATGATTCAGGAGCCGACAATGAATCGTGTACACCTGCATTTTATCAAGGCAGAGCCAAGAACTGGCTCTGTTAGCTAATGCGGAAATGAAAAATATCCTTTTCGTTCCTTAAACACTGATGTGCCCGTCTCCCATGACCTTGATTACCAACAAAACAGGCAGATTTATCTCCTCACACACACACACCCCTTACTATCATTCAGGAAGGACGCAACGCTATCTTGACAAGAAGAGAAATTAGCCTTTGTGGCGTACAGCCTGACACATAGATACAATGCATTTTCCACACAAGGCCAGGTATTTGAGATAAAGAAATGTCCTTAGAAGTCTTGGGTGTAAGTGAGTTCATATGGATGGATGTACGGATAGATATATAGATGGTGATAGTAATGTTAATATCCTGGGGCATTGTTGGTCTGCCAGTGCTGTCATTAGGGGAGGTGTGCTATTAATCAGATGAGGCGGTGACCCTCCCCTGCTGGCCTGTGACATTATAGTGACATTGGTGCTGTGTCTTCACTGACACGACCACACACGCACACATCCTCGTGTATAAAGACACACATGCCTACATAACACACAGACACACACATATGTTCTGTACATGTTCCACAATCTATCAGTATTGATAAATTGTGACAACAGCCTGGAGCAAATAATTATCGCAAACAGTATCATGTGCAACTCTCTTTACATGGACATAAAACCATGTGGATGGGCTTAGGTAAAAAAATGTTGGGCCACTGGATTTACTGGAAGATCTGTTCCAGCAAAAGTTTTATACTTTCATATTCAAGTGTAATAACATACATCCTCCGTGGGCTTATTTAGCTCTCAACTCTTAATGTATCCAGTGAGTAGACTTAGGAGTTTTTCTGACCTAGCTTGGAAAACTTTCCTGGATTCAATGAAATCTCAGGGCAGATATAACCAGAACACAAGTTTATACAACTCAAGACTCCTTTTCAATGGAAAGCACATTGAATAAAATGTATGACTAATCGTAAATCAGCATTTACATAGAACTGCAGGCATGTTGTGTTGTCTTATTTAGTGCTGTGAACATTTAATTTCAAAGTGTGTCTTTTAAAGTACCAAAATGTCACCTTTACAATATGAAGGCACCCTTAATAAATGTTAAAGGAATCACCTTATAAATGGAACATAATCTCGAAACTGCAGGCTACTTTGTCATATTTGCCAAATTAAACTTCTTATTTAAGTGATTTGATAGAGTCCTTTTTTGAGATGTACTCAATGTATAAAAACCACAACAACCCTGAGAGCGGCTGAATTGCAAAAATCTGAGTACTTACATAATATATTAATACACCAGCTTGGTATTGAATGTAAATCCTGCTCCTGTTAATACATTTTATGTCACCCTGAAAGGTGAGAAATTATGACAAAGGCATTTGGTCAAATTACAAGATGAGTAGTTATTAAATTGTTATTTAATCTGTCAGTTGAGTTGTCTGTGTGATGTTCCACTTTACTTGATAAGCTTTAACTGACATGACTTGCAATTTAAAGTTGAGCTAACAGATTTCTCTCCACTCACCTTCATGACAGTCTCAACAGCCCTGCAGAAAACTGTATTATCAGGAGAGAAATGAGGCAGGGCATGAGTTGAATGTCCTAATATTTATACGACTGACTGACATCAACTAGATCACCATAATGCATGCAAGTCAGCCATGCTATCCTCAAGCATCAGTTAATCATCCACCAATTCCTTGATGTCCAGATCTCACATCTGCCCATAGCTTCAAAGATTGCTTTGTGGAATATTTCAGGGTAGAAATTGGATACCCCAAGTGCTATTTGGAGGTTGTGAAGAGAAAGTTGTGAGGATATGCTTTTCAGATCAGTCAGGGTGGGTTTTGTGGGGACGCTCAGGCCAGATAGGAATGCCACATGAACCTTCCCATTGGTTTATCCATTCCAAAAATCCCAAGAGTGGCTCAGACCAGACTTCTCGCCTGCAGGCCTGAATTCATTTCCCTTCTTCTTGGTAGACTGCTGTTGTCAGAGCATCATTCTAGTCTACAGAACCATCCACCACACCTGTAATCTGAGAGGTCACAGAGCTCTGGAGACTTGAGATAGAAAAATCCCAATGCCTTCAGGTAACAGGCACAGAGGTATTAATATGGAAGCAACAGAGGAGGGGGACTCTAATCTCTAATGTTTTATGAATAGACACCAAGAGAGAAGAGAGAGATATTTCCTGGAATTGGTATTCCGAGGGGCGTCTGGCAGTTTATATAGATTTCTATGATGTACTTTGTTTAAATGGTCACTTATTTTTCTTGACCGCATATCCAAGTGCCTTAATGCATGTGCATTTGCCAAGGGTGTGTGTCTGTTTGTGGATCAGATTGAATTATTCATCTGCTTTGTGTGTAACAGCTAAGAGTCTCCATTATTGATGTGCTGCATGCCGCACACTAAGTCACTGAAGATCCTTAGGGACCCATGCACATCAAGTTAAATTCAGTCTTATAATGTCAACGTCCCTTCACCCTTTGTGTTATTCCGTTCACACAGTAAGAGATGATCATGATATTTGGTTTGCGCCATTCATGTTGTTTCTTTTTAGGACCAAATGTCAGTAAAGAATTAATATGACTCGTATGCATAGTCATGCAAGGTAAAGGATCATCTGTAGGCAAAATAACAGCTTGATATCAGCAGAACTACATATATCCAAAGAGGTGTTCACTTATTCTTACCATCTCCCTGCATCTTTGCTCTTTTCTCCAGTTCTGAGAGATGACTTCCGTCAGACGCCCAGTGATGTGGTTGTGGCAGCTGGTGAACCAGCTGTCATGGAGTGTATCCCACCCAGAGGCCACCCTGAGCCCACCATCTCATGGAAGAGAAACAACATCCGGGTCAATGATCGAGATGAGAGGATCACTGTAAGTTGACTGGTGGTTCAGCAATTCACTGTAGAAAGTTAGAAACAGTAGCAACAGTTTGTAGCAGCAGTTTTCATTATTAATTGTTCATGAAATGTTGTCTAATCTTCATCCAAGTCACAAGTAAAGACAGACAAATTGTGCTTTAAACAGAAATCCAATAACAATTATTATCTTTTGGGTCTTAATTGAACACATGCATAACATAAATATTCACATTGCTGGTAGACAAAATACATGAACCCTTGAACTCAATCAGTTCAAGCTGTACCATGATCAGGAGGAATTTTAAGAATTGTTTGTATTCTTAGGACATCTGGTGTGAAGGACTTTCTGAGCTCATTCCTCAGCATCTCTATCGGTGTAGCTCTGACTGCATTAGGAGGATTTTCTTAGTATGAAGTCATTCTTTTGTAGATTTACCTTAATGTTGAGGGTCATTGTGCTGCTGCATAACCCAGCTTATACTGATCTTCAGCCAGTAGACAACCACCCTGACATTATCCTGTAAGATACACTGATAATTTAATTTCCCCTTCAAGATGACTAGACCCAAAGGCAGCAAGGCCCCAAATCATCATGCGCACTGTTGGAATTAGGATTTCAAGTTGGCATTTAGTGCCCTTTTATGCCATATTTAGTGCTGTGTTTCTTCACAAACAATTCAACCTAAAGTCATCAGCCCAAAGAATATTTTCATATTGACGTGGAAAGTTGAGGTGCGCTCTGCTAAACTTGTGGCACACTGTGATGTTTGTTTTAGAGAGCAGCATCTTCCCCTGTGGCATTCTGCCATGACACCAGGCTCCATGCACCATAATTTGACTCATAAACAGAGATGCCTCCCGCCCCAATTATTCCTCTAAGCCTGTAGCTATGACTCTGGGGTTGTTTTGTTTCCTCACTGATCATTTGGGGTTGTGAATTTGGAGTTACTTTAGCTGAATGCCCATTTCTAGGTAGGATAGCTTCTTGATCGTAATTCTTCTGAGATCTTATTTTGTTAAACATGATTCACATCAGCAGGTGCTTCTTGTGAATTGCAAACTCAAATTTAATTAATTGGAGTAGCTCTAAACCAGTCAGGTTTAATTTACACTTGCAATCTCCAGAATCTAGTTAGCTTTTTACTATGTTATTAACTGAGGGATTCTAATGCTTTTTCCAAACTACACTGAACATTTTTAATTATGTATCAGTATGGAACAACACCACAATCTTTGTGATATCGGTTATACAAGTTGTGTTTGCTCCTGATTGTAATGTAGATAAAGATCTGATTTTGGTTTGAAGATATATTAATGCATAAATGCAGGTGATTCCAAATAGTTCATCCACTCTTTCTTGCCACTGTATTGTGTTTTTCATCACAGTTTTTGGGTCATGCTCATATCCCTTTTTCAGTGAAATGTCCAAATAAAATTTTGGATGCCCTCTGACTAAGGATTTCTATTACCATTAATGGAAGGGACTGAGTTTTGATTATTGATGAGAAGACTATGATTAAAATAACTCCATCACACATGATTTGAAAATCAAATTGCTGAATAAATTGCTACTGCACTGATTGCTGTAATTTAGTCCTTTAAGGTTAACTAACCCACCTTCTAGAAAAAAAATACGTGGCACCACAACTTAAGAACACAATGAAAGCAATATGTAAACCTGCAGTTTGGAATCAAAGATGTCTGTACACAGTGTATGTCATCATCAAACAATGAATCATTGGCGCTACTTACTGTAGCATACATACAGCAGAAGAAGGTGTTTCTATGGCGATGGCCTGGAGCTAGACCCATTGTCAAACAGTGTAAGAACAAGCGGAGCCATCTGTCGTGACACACACTGAAAATTATTGAGTGGCTTCTCTCCTGACTAACGTGCTTCAATATCCTTTTCCCAACCTCTCTCCATTTGTCATTTTTCTTTCCCCCTCCACCACCACCAATTGCCCTTCTCCTCCCCATCCTCCTCCTCCTCATACCTGTTTATCTCTCTTCCTCTGCCTCTCCCTCCTCCCTCTTCTTTCCATCCCTGTGCCCTGCATTTTCAGATCCGCGGTGGCAAGCTGATGATTTCCAACACCAGGAAAAGCGATGCTGGCATGTATGTGTGTGTTGGTACCAACATGGTTGGAGAGAAAGACAGTGATCCTGCAGAACTAGTGGTTTTCGGTGAGTCGTTGTTACTGTATCTTATTAAATGATGGACAACATGGATATATTGGATATATTATTTTACTTTTTGATTACACAAACATGCTGAAGCATGCAGAATTTTATATGTTCAGATAACAATGGCCAGTTAATGTACAGGTAGCTGTACATAGGAAATGTACATAGGAAATTATATAAATCATCCTAATCTCTTGTCATCTATAGTAAAGACATTTACGATGCCTCCTGCAGAAGCTTCTCAAAACAAACATACACTCACACATACACACATATCCTGTTTTCTGCCGTTTCCTGAATTCATTTCTTCTTTGCTGCTCTTTCTTCTCTCGGCTCTTGGAACAGAAGATGAATGTTCCCCTCTCAATTGCCCTTTGCTTTGCTCTCTTGACCTCTCGTCTTCTTTCCTCGTCTCTGAATCTCTGCTTTGCTCTCAGCAGAGCAGCAGCATAAGCCCTCTCAAAGTTTGTATTGATCCCAGGAAACAGATAGAAAATTGATATTTTCTTAGCTCTTAGCAGTCCCACCAACCCCCTCATCCTCACCACCACCGCCCAGATGCTGTTCCATCTGCACACTGCAGTGCAACAGTAAACCTAGAGCAAGTGTGTAACGCTCAATTAATCAATTTATGGTTGAAAATTCCCTCTCGACACTTCCCCTTATATGTAATATTACTGCCATCTGTGAAATTTGTAAGATAATAGCCATCGCACATCTGCACTATTTTTAGGCTATCACAATTTATTATGATCATGATGAGAGCTTACAATTCCTATTTGTTTCTCTGGACAGCCTGTTTGACACCGGTGTATTGATTCTACCACCCATGTTACTGTGCTGCTTCAACAATCCAATTACCTGATTAATCACTCTAATGATAAATACTGCTAATAATAATTATAAGTCAGTAGAGACTCATCATCAGTTTCTGTGTGTGTTTGGGATCCTGGGTCTTTGTTGTCCTAGAAAGGGGTTGGATTAGGCTTGGAACACAGATTTAGACTCAAATGGGCTCTGGTGCAGTGCAGTTTTCCAGACCGTGCCTAAATTCCAGCATATACTTTTGGTGTTGAATTAATGAATGCTATAACCTACATCTTGACCTAATGAGTGTAGCTCCCTACGAATAGAACTACTGACTAGTCTGTCAGTGGTCGGACAAGCATAGGGAACTCACCCCTCTTCTTTCACAATCAGTTCAGTTGTCGCATGCATCATCTCCTACAACTTCTTCTCTCTTCTCTGTGTTGCATTCATTTCAGTGAATGTAACTGTTGTTCTATATTTATCTGCTCCAACCTCAACATGATTCACTCATATTAGTTTGTCGTTGTTTAAAGGAAACACACATTGGCATAGAAACCCCACCTCCAACAGACCCAGACACACAGGCTCTCTTTTATCCCCTATCTGTTATATTTTCTCTAATTTGAGATCTCCGGGATGTGATACATCAATAGCTGTGTCTGAATTCAGCCAAGTGGCTCCACATTTTTCCACACAAAGGCAATTTTTAATTCAATTGCTGACAAGCACAGGAAATCAAACCGCAATTAGGAAGTAGCACAACAAGCAAGTTTTGATCCTCTCCGTCTCTGTCTTACTCCAGAGAGGCCAATGTTCACCAAACAGCCGGTGAACCAGGTGGTGTTGGCAGACGACACGGTGGACTTCTTCTGTGAGGTGCATGGAGATCCGACTCCAAACGTACGCTGGCGGAGAGAGGAGGGAGAGTTGCCCCGTGGCAGGTATGATGGAAACAACAGTCATGTACTCCCTGTTGGTACTGCATGATGCATCAGCCAAACTCGGTATCATCACAGTAACAATAAAAATGCTTGGTGCCGGGATGTTATTGAGCAATATATTACATTTTGGCAACAAGTAGTTCAGTTATACAGATAAAACAGCCTTCTTATAGAGAGTGACTGTCTTCATGTTAGCAACTATAGGCTTAGTTCCCTGATAAGCAAGAAATAAAGTCATCCAATCCTTGATTTGCTCTGTAACTCATATAATTTACGATTTACATAATGTAAAGATCTAATCACTCAGGACTTATTAAAACAAATCACTGCTCCCATGAAGGTGTAAGGATTATTTGAAAGATGTGCTTTTAATACTGTAAGTCCATTGCTACTTAATATACATATGTGCAGTATCACTCCTGAGATAAAAAATACTACAGATAGAAAAATAATTGATAGAATCATGCAGGAAGAAGTTCAGACAGTCATATGTTAAACAAAATATTTGTTTAACAGCTGTCAAACTTGCCACGTGCCTTTAAGACAGTTTCTGTGCTTCCCGAGAGAGAAGTTCTGTAATACTGTGAGAGTCTCGCTCGCTGGATTTGATTGGATGAAACATTAATGATCCCTCGGGGGAACCAGGGGAAAATGTATCCTTGGTGTCGGCATGATTCAGTTCTGCACAGACACTCTGAGTTTCTGACGGAGGCCCCAAGCCATACAGGACAACGCACTCTGTGTCCACATGCATGAAATATTTCACTGTGTTCTGTTGATATCAGTATGCCAGTGATTAGATTTACCAAGCCACATGATAGCGGCATTGAATAACCTTCCAGATTGTAAGAATCTTACAATTTGTGTTAACTTAGTGGCATCTTCAGCGCTTTAATGATACAGATAAAATGAATCTTGAATCTTGGAGTTGTCATTAATGCGTGAAACTCACCCACAGCTCTATGGCAATACATTGCATTTTGTCTTAAATCTTGTCTTTCAATGTCTTTCCAGATTTGAGATCCGCAGTGACAACAGCCTGCGTCTGACGATGGTGCGAGCTGAGGACGAGGGCACTTACACGTGTGTGTCCGAGAACAGTGTGGGCAAGGCCGAGGCATCGGGCATCCTGCAAGTGCACGGTGAGACACGGGGCCGCTCCAACTCGCTCACCATCCACACAAATACATGCATCGCCAAATTTCTTCTGAAATCCCAGCTTGAGTTTAGTTCAGTCTGTGGTTGTGACGGCTGTTGAGATGGCAGCCGAAGGCATTATGTTAAAATGTGAGAATGAACCAGAAGGGAATGATTGGCAGCGTGTGTCAACCAGAAAAATATGTGATTCAATGTTAAGTGTCTTATAATAGAAAAATTAGCAAGTAAGTAAATAGAAAAGTTTTATCCTACTTTATTTTTAGAGATACAATCAAAGAAGTGAAATATGACTTGTATTCGAGTGCTGCACTGGCAGTAACTTTGGCTTGTGATTATTAAATAGATTTATACACAGGATTTATTGAGTAGTTTTGCTGTGATTCATCACGCAAGGCCCACAGCTCACCTGCCAGCATGCAGTGTCATTTAATTGTCTTTTTTGTGATCAATTACAATTGGTCGCTTTCGTGGAAAATGATCCATCGATTCAATATTCCCTCTGTTTCTTCAGGCTTTGAAAATACAGGCCTTCAAGAACCTTGAGAACGTGTTATCGTGAACTGTCCGAAATGTTTAGAATTGTAGATGTTGGTCCATTAGAAGACTGACAGTCTGGCAACATGCTGTTAGCTCAAACTATAAGAGAGAGAGAAAAGTGAAAAATTGACTTAAAGTTCCTTTCAAGCTTTGCCTTGTCATCCCTCTGGAGAGAGAGCCGAGATCAAAAAGCATTCAAATTGCATTAGAATAAAGTCCGTCCCTTGAAGAGAGGCACTGAGAAATAAGAAATCTGTCATTTGTGATGATAAAAGAGAATATTTAGAGTTACTCTTACTCTGCGTCAGTTGATTATGTGAGCGGGCCCTCCAGCCTGTACAGATTTTCCGACATCTGACAATACATGTATGCTCACAGCCTATATCTGCGTGCAGGCAGTGATAAACAGACACAGGGTGTTTGTTGGTGCAAGAGTAAACACACACATATGCACACACTTGCACATGTAAGTCACTTTACTAATAGAATTTTGTAGCAGATTGAAGAAGTAATTCCCAGCAGCAGCTGCCAGGCAAATGGAAATTGATTGTGGGGTTAGTGCATGCAGGTGCAGTATTAGGGTTAATAGGAATAACACACACACACACACACACAGGAAGTGGCCATGTATGGTGGAAAACCACAGATCAATCAAAATACCACCTCTTATCACCTGTATCCATGTTCAGTTCATCATCACGCCTCCCTCCCATCCCCTGCTCCTTTATTTACAGACCACTTCAGTGTCAGTTGCAGCCAATTTCACTTGGGTTTGTCCGCATTCAACAAATTAATCGTCAATTATTGTTCATTTAAAATAGAACTGGGTGGCTGCAGGGCTGAAGTGTTTCTCTTGTCTTGTTCAAATAGTTCATCCAATATCCACCATTCACCATGAGCTCCTCATCTCATTCTCATTCATCCTTCTGTTCCCTTTTTTCTTTTCCACCCCTTTTTCTGCATCACTCTGTCGCAGTCGGCCCATCAAGTAAGTATTCCTTTTCATCCCATCTTTGCATGCGTATGTGTGAGCGTGTGTGTGTCTGAGAGAAAGACTTAATCCACATGACAGAAAAATTCAGATACAAACACAGATTTTAAAGGTGTTAGACGTATGTTATGCTATTATTAGAGATGTTGCAAGATCAGTATAAAGCTTAATTTCTTTACCCATCAACATTAGTTTTAAAAATTGTTTTTGTTCTATTTCTTTTGCTCTACTCAAGTTAGCATGCTGAACACCAAACGCCTGCTCTTCCTGCCACTTTCCGATAGGGAGGCCCTTTAGCATCAGGAAGAAGTAGTCCTGCTTCAAGGACATATTATAACCTCTCGACTCTAAATGCAACAATGGCTCAATCTCTTGGCGACTGACCCTCACCTCCAAGAAACCATGTTTGGCAACAGAGAAATCATTCATATATCACCTTTATGCTAGTAATGTAGGAGGCATAACCGCCACTCCCACACTTGCTTTACTGGCTGTGAATGGAGAATTGTCATTTAGTATTAGTAAGTGCCTCTGGAAACGCTGGGAGCAGGCTTTGGATTTTCCATTACAGCCTTCCATTTATGTTTTAACTCATCTAGGCGGAGCTTCCATTACTACAAAGAGAAAGCTTCCATTAATACCAAGGATTTTTTAATTTAGTTGGCAAACACAGTTGAATACATAAAACAAAAACCTAGTGGAAAGGAAATACAGTGAATAAATCTCCAAATATTACCCACACTGTAAAACAAAGGAAAAAAACATAACAGTGCTGCAGTTATACACTGATTGATCACACATGCTCTGACAATTTAATTTTCTCTCTCCGCTTCTCTACTGTGAGAAATAGTCACAGTTTTATAGTGTTTCTTCTCTAGCAGAGCCCCCTTTGGCTAACAGAGCGACGCTGTTTGAGTTGTAGCGCCAAGCTGCTTGGGCTTGATATGGGTTCCTCATGTACTGGTCAACTTCTGGTGATTAAATGATGATGAAGGCACAGGATCCTCGTTTTGCCTGTCTCGAAATAGAAGAAAGCCACTAGATCAGACCTCTTACCATGAAAGTATTGTTTCTTCTCTGCTATGTGTTGTAGAAAAGCGTAAGACCATTGCATTGGCATTCCTTTAAGACAAATATGTCATTGGGAAAAAGAGTTTTCACAGGTGTCGGAGAAATGGGTGGTCAGACATTTTCTGTTTCTGAGAAAGCACAATCTTTGTTTTTTTGTCTTCATTGACAATTCTCTATAACTAGCTTGATGCTTCTGACGTTGGCATCATTTAAAAATACCTGTTTTTCCCCTCTCAGTCACTTATCGTGTGCGTAGGCAGGACAAATAAAGAGGAATGAAAACCCCCTTTTTAGCTATGACACACACTGATAGACGACATCACCAGATTAATGGATATTCCGGGAGGAACAATTCTGTGTTTTAGAGAATTCTCTCAGTTGTTCACACAACATAAAATCGGAAGTATGGAAAATCTGAAATGCAAACAAAACCACTGTTTTTCACTGTGTATTCACTTTGACACGAGCAATGGGATCTTTTGACAATCTCAAATAAGCGTTAGCTGAAAGTGTGAAATGGCCAATTACTGAAATTTATGGGCGAAACTTGGGTTGAAAAAATATTTTTTGATTCAAAGAAAAGTCAGATATCCGTTGATTGTACAGGAGGACCAACATGATAAACTTGACACTTACCTTATCATCCGATACAGCTTTTTTGTGGAACATACAGTTATAATGGTTGTGATCTACATTTGACATTGTTCAGACAAACAAATTGGGGTCGACAAGGGCGGAACCCAAGGAGGACAATTAAACTGGGGCACACTAATCTCTAATAGCAGGGGGGTTGGGGAGGGGGCTAACGTTACAATCCCAGAAACTCGGCTCAACTAGGTTGCACTTCCTGTAAATGAAGCCAATTGTTCCTTTATTATATTTTTCTTTTAGATTCTTGTCCCATTTTTCAAATGTCCTGTACACCTTGATGACACAGCAGTCAGCTCAGAGGGATTAAGAACATAGAAGTGCACATGCTTGTTAAAAGATTGTTTGGTTGAGCCTTTTTAACCCAAACTGGACCGAAGCAGTGACCTATTTATCAGAGTTTACCAGAGTAGTGTCTTGGGGTTAGTGAGCAAGAAAGTAAAACTAATCAGATAGTTGTTGTGTATTAAGTACACAGAAGGAAGACAAATACAAGTATTTGTTTTCCTACTGTATGTAGAGATAGCAGGCAAGATGGAGAACCTGGATTTTAAGAAATTACATTTTATTTTTCATTACAGTGTAGAGTCTATAAATAATTTGCAGTGTATTTAAAGCTGTACCACAGTTTTAATTAATATATTAGACTGAATTCCTGGGCCCAAACGTCCATCTTAAATAATAGCATAAATAAATTATGATCCAGCTGTAATACTTGCTTAGGAAATAAAATAACCTCCTCAATCATCATTTACAATTGAAACCGTTGAGGTGAGAGGGGGGTGTTATATGAGAGGAGCTGAAGACTCGTGCAGCAGCAGCAGCAGCAGAGTGAGAGTCTGTTTACTCAAGCGCATGTGTGTGGAAAAACGCTGTCTGCATCAGCGTGGGACTGTGACAGCTGCCTGTCACATCCAGGCCCCCGAGGAACTCCTGCTGGGACTGTGTGTGTGTATTTGTGTTCCCCTGTCTGTGATAGCTTCAGTATGTTGGTGCAAATCACATGTCAAGTGTGCGGGTGGGGGTGGGGGGTAGATACGGTTGTTTTGTTGTAAGCACTTTGTCTGTCTCTGCTGTGCGATTGAGCAGCACGCTGGTTCCGTACGGCAGCAGACTGTGATCTGTGTGAGTGGGAGCCCAGTGCGAGTCTGCCTGCAGTTGGTTGTTTGTCTGCTTTCATTTGCTTATGAAGATTATGCTCCTTCCTGACCCTGACCAGAGCAGCATCAGCAGGCAGTGACCAGTCAGGACTATTCAGTCCTTCCTGACCCTGGATTATGCTGTAATTACAACGCAATGCAAACGGTTATGGTCTGCATGAACTCTCTGCAAATCCAACCTCCACCCTGACCTCCACATTTTACATGTGGCCTCGCCGAAGGGCTCACTACTTCCTGCATTATCGTTCTGTGCAGCAGAAACACCAGATATAAAAACAAATCCTAAGATACTGGACAGGGATCAGGCTACATGATAAGATCTTGAAACGGACCCACTTCAACAAACTAGGGGCATCTGATTTTAAAATCAATGCCAGAAATTCCTGTGTTATTGGAGGAAATGTTCTGGGACAAAAGCATCTGATTTTAAATGAGAGTGGTCTGTGATGCCATTGGGTGTCTCCCTCTAGCCATTCCTCCCTGAACACCTATGCACAGAATGCACGTGGAGACAGACTGCAAGAGAATATTCTGTGTGTAGCCTAAAGCCTGCTTTATGCTTGTCATTCATATCTTTAAGATAGTGGGCCACCAGAAACAGTGTCATTTCCACTGGCATTCAGCATCGTTTTCCAAAACTTTTTTACCTGGGGCATGAAGCGTAGCTAGTGCTCAACATGACTGAGATGGACCTATCACTAAGGAGGAGAAAGGGAAGCCGTCGTGTCAATGTCACAGCTTGACTGCAGCTTAATGTTGAACTCAATATAACCCTGATCACCTAAAACTTTATTATAAATGTTGCACCAAACTGAAGATTTAGCTGTTGGCATTTGAAATGTCTTCACATTTGTGTATGGTTCTCATCACAGAGGCACACACAAATATTTAAAGAGACCAAGCACTTCACACTCCAACCAGACTTTCCTCCTTCAGCCTGACAGTTCTTATCATAGAAGCAGTGGAAATTTTACTTACAGTGCTTGTCTATTTTTGCCTCCCTCTTGGCATGTTAGCCGTGTATGCGTTTTCCAGCTCTGGCAAAATCCAGCATATAAAAGAAGTCTCTGGGCTCCTTCTGAATTCCGATCTCAAGTGTTTCATTCTCTATTAAGACGTTCCCCAATTTGCCTCCCTGTCACGGCCTCCTTAAGACTGCAGTTTATCTGCCATCATTTTTACAGACTTGGTTACACATTTCATAACCCTAGAAAATGTATGTCCGTTTGTGCTAAACATTTTTTTGAATTATACTGGTCAGTTTAACCAATAAAAGTTTTCAGACCTAAACACCAGAATCCCAGAAAACTGAATTATTGTACAAGCGACGTGCTGTGCAAGCTTCAAGCAGGCGTTATTTGCAGATTTTTGTCATGTATATTTCAGCGGTTTTGTTACAATCCATCTCCCTGCTTTCATCCCGTGTGAAGATGCTAATGTCTCTCACTGCCCCAAATCTAGAGCTCAGTGTTGCGCCGAGTGCACCTACTATTGCTAATTATTTATTACAGCCTCGGGCAACATGTCGGCTTGCCTCCTCAAATCAAAACACTGTTATTCTCTAGACAGGGCTGTGAAGCACACCAAGATGGCATTTTAATAGCCTGAATCTTTCTAGCTGTCACTGTATTTGGGTCAAAGTTATGACGTTGCATCAGGCGCGAGGGGGAACGCTCAAGTGCTGACAAATTTTTGTCATATGGCTTGTTTCACAGGATTTTGTGATACAGCATCTTTTCTCATGTGTGTTCATTACATGTGTATGTGCACTGGCCTGGAGTTGTATTACATAAGAAGAGAGTGTTACACTGCATTTCTTTAACATTTCAGGCCTTGCATCAGCCTTGACAGGAAGCCTGTCCTTGAGGTAGCTAGGGATTGATCGCCGGTGTTCAGTGCCTGTGGGCCATATCCTACTCTACAGTTCACATCCAAACATCACGGCACGCTTGGGCTCTTTATGTTGCTCAATTATGTTTTTTAATTCAATTTGTTTTAATGTTTATATTAGTAGTCAAAGTGCACATAAATACGTGGAATGCAGAGTGGATGTTTTTGACAAATTTTATTTACGTAATATACACTGATGCATAACCCCACCGTGTGCAATCCTTGTTCCAAGCTGGAATTCCATAAATAAAAGTGTACTTCATTCGTGAAGTACACCTGAAAGGTGCTGGAAGGTTTTGTTTTTAGAGATGAAAGAGAAGAGAAATGAACAGATAAATAAATAAAGAGACGAGATAAGAGAGGTTTAGAAGACTTTTACTGACTGAAAAGACTAAAAGGAGAGGGAGAAAGTACATCTTGAGTTTGATTGAAGTTTCTGGATGTATTTTTGGAAAGTTCCCAAACCTTTCAGAGCTCAGTTCGAAACTGAGGAGTGAATCTTTTTGAGGCTTGCACAGGACACAATGTCTCCAGCCACGGAGCAGGCAGGGCAGCATCCCTCCATCTTAATGACACAGCACGATGACTTGATTGCAGTCCAGAGTTTATTATTCTGGATACAGTTTGGAAAACTCCCATCTATTATCCTCTTAGGCGAGAGCATCTCCATAACATGTGGACAAGGGAAGCATCACCTATTTTACATTAATTACAATGGCGATTGATTGTGGATATTAAGCTTCCGCCCGACAGATGTTAACTAAGACACTCATCAATGGTGCTGGAATCAGTTCACAGACATATTTAATATCTGAGAAAGGAGAAAGTGTTGATACCTGGAAAAAATGGGTGTTTAGTAGAATAACTTTTTTTAGTTTTGGCCTTCTTGAAATGCAGGATGCAGTAAAAATAGTTGGAAAATATTGTTGAAAAGGGCTGAAAACAGAAAATATCCATGGAAACCAAAATGTTTCCTGAACTGTGCCATTATTCTCACAGTTTGCCAGACAACTGACTTTGACCTCTGGGGTTATTGGAGGACTGCCGCATTGATTCCAGGAAATGACCCTGCCCATCTCAGACAAGGCCCCCATTAGCTGGGACTCAACCCGCAGCTGACACATGGATTCACTCCTGCTGTGTGCAGATTTGAAGGAGCTTGTGTTGAAAGCATTCTTTAGGATAAGAAATGGTCGAGTCATTCCCAAAGGGAGGGGGGTTTAAATTCATGAAATTCAGTGTGCACGCACATCAGAGGTGAGCGATTACAAGACGCAGGCGAGTCAGTGCTGGAGTTTGGGCAGTCAGACTGCTCGGTCCCAGACCCTGCACCAGCATTTCATATCAGAGAAAATGTCAGTACTTCACATTCATCTGCTTAATGTTTTGCTGACCTGACCCTCCAACTTATTTATCTTGTTTCCAAGCTGTTTTCTCCTCAGTTGAATTGTAAGTCTCTTAAAACGTACAAGAGACAGGCCTCCTCTGAGGTGACTAATGTCAGGAAGCACTTCCCAAAGCGTAATTGTTTGCGGCTGACAAATTGAAACAACAACTATGATGTATTTGACCTCTGCAACAGAGTCATTGGTGGGTCAGAGTAATACACCATGTTATGACTGGAGTTGTGCTGCTTATTTCTTACATTTCTTATTCTCTTACAAGGTATTTTTCCATTGCAAATCTGTAAAAGAAAAGACCATCTCTGGCATTTACACTTTTATATTAAACAGTACTTTTAACAAAGCACTGGCACTTTTGCATATCAAGGTAAAATATAATGTTATACTTTAGAGATGTTGGGTTCTTCGGTCACGATTTTCTCTGTCCACATTCAAATTTCTTAAAAGAAAATAATGCTTGGAGATGTGCCTATTTATTCAGTTTTTCTCTTTGTCCCTCTTCTCTGAAGGACGCTTCTCCTCTTTCTCTCAGTCTCTGCTAATGCTAATTGAGACTGAGAATGAAAGGGAGGCAGGAGATCAGGTGGGAAGATGAGAAATCAATTAGGACTGGTGGAGGGCATCATTATGCATTCACACCCCCTCTCTGTGGAGGGAGGCCTGTTACTCACAACAGAATCAATAGAAATCAAAGAAGTGTGTGTGTCTGTGTGTGTGTCTGCCACACTCGCACACAGTGCTAAGGACTGACATGTTACAGCAGACAAAAAGTGAGATAGCCTTCCAGTTATTTTCAGCTCCTTTCCCCTAATGCCCTTCATCTGATGTTCACAGTCTCGATCTGATTAGCCCGGTACCTGGGATCAGAAAAGTGCCCCACAATTCTGGATTTAGGCTCCTCTTGGTTCTGTTCTCTGACCTTTTTGATTGGCTCCATCCCAAATATAGTATATTGATTGTCATGGGCCATGGCTTATCCAATAAGCATCTATAACTGGCTTAATCAGTCGCAGCCAAAGAAACCAAGGACACAGAGGATCTACTTTGTAACCCTGTGCTCTTTTCAATCAAATGCTTCCAGGTAATAAGGAGCTACGGGAATTAAACTCTACGCCAGAGCTTCCTTCTGTGCACGGTTTTCTTCTGAGTAAACATGAACATGGATAAAATGAGTCTGTTGATGGATTAAAATGTGACTGTGGGGATAGAATCACAATTGCTGCACACATGGACCAATAAAATCCATAGTGTTGTTGTTGTATTTACATGATTCATTAATTGAAGCAGCGGAGACGTGAAAAGGTGGAAAAGAAGAATGAAAAAACAATTTTCTTCACAATAGATGACTTGTTGAGTCTGAAACAAGTGAGACAATTCCGCTTTGTCTCTCTTGCTTCACTTATCGCTGCTCCCTCGCCCCCGCTCTCTCAGCCAGACTGCAAAACTCATACTTTCTCTCGCCTTTGTTTTAAAATCGTAGGGAAGCAGACAACATTGTTTTTTACCTTTCGGCCCACGTCCCAGTATTGGTGCTACTCATCATGCCCAGTACTTCCTTGTTTTGTGAATGAAGGGATACACAAGCTTAAGCTAAAGGAAGAAATACATCTAACCCCTGGGTCCAGCTAGTCAAAGACTGAAATCTCAATCATAGTGAACTGGATTTTGTTATCTGCTGGTTTTACTTTGGAGTTGTTCACCTTAGTCCAGATAAAGACATTCAATTTCACGAGGATTACTAGCGGTCTAAATAGAACTACATCTCACAATGTATGCTACTAAACATGGAAAAATATCACTTGTCAGTATTTGGTGAGGTATGCAGACTTTACTCTGAAGGGGAAGTTGAAAGTGTTTAACTCACAAATAATAGTTTTTAATGAGTAATCAGTAATCAGTCATGATATTTTTCCACAAATTATTTCTCTCTTAGTAACCTATAATAATGACTTCATTAACGCCTCTTGTATATAAATTAAAAATAAAAAGGGACTGCTACCTTGATAAGTAGAATGTCTAGAATTTGTTTCTTATTTTGCCTTGGCACTGCGTCATCAGTTGCAATTTTGACAAAACATCCCCTTATCATTTAATCAAGATTATAATTGATTCGCGACCTCGAGTTAATACTTGTAACCGAGGTTTGAAAGCACTTTGAAAGCTGCTAACAGAACAAGTTCTCAGCCTCCACAAGGCTGCTGACATACATTATCCTCTTTGAACTCCTCAGTGTTCACTAGCTGCATTAAGTGAGAAATGTTGATTCACTGAGGAAGGAAGAAGAACCTCTCTTGGCTCTATTGCCTCGAAATGAAAAATAATCTTTATGTTCATACTTCTTTTTAAACTTGTTCAATGTGTTTCAAGAGTAGCAGCAGTGAGATGAACACCGATGCCTCATGGTCTGAGTGAGAAATAGCAGCAGTGATGTGATGTGTACATGTGTTAGTGCTCCTCTGTGTTTGTACATTTATGTCCTTGTGTCGTTGTGTGTGTGTGTGTGCGTGTGTGTGAGTGCGTGCGTGGGAATGAGAGATAAAGAAACGGAGAGAACTTGAGTGAGAGAGTTATCACTTATGAGTCGCTGTCATCACTGTTGGCCTGTCATGGCTTAATGCTTTTATGCCCTCAGTGTCACATGCAGACACACACACACACACTCACACACACATTAAGAATAACATTTATTTCTGCTGTGACCATGCTCACAATCTCTCTTTGCTCTCTGTCTTGCAGTGTCCCCTCAAATTGTGGTTCGGCCGCGGGACCAGATCACAGCACCAGGTCGCACTGTAACCTTCCTCTGTAGCACCAAGGGAAACCCTCCTCCTGCCGTCTTCTGGCAAAAAGAAGGCAGCCAGGTAAGAAAACGTGTGCCCCATGTATTAGAATCAGCTCTGTAATGAGCACCCTCTTGCAATACTTGACTAATATACGTGAAAAAATCATGGTTACATTTGTTTGTCAGGTAACCTCAAGGATCCGCAATGCAACATAGATTAAAAAACACTGAACAGTCAATTTGTTATAACACAGTAGTCTGGTGTAACTTGTTTGCTCCCATGTGCAGTAAAGAGAGCCTGCATCTCTTGTCACTGTTATGGTCTTCATCGTCATCCTGTAGTTTAATGCCAGGGGGATTCAGACACACACACACACACACACACACACCTCATTTTCTCATAAACCTCACAAGATATTATTCTCCAAAGGTGTGTATGTGTGCGTGTGTGCACGTGTGCATGTGCGCGTGTGTGAGAAAGGCGAGTGTAAGATAAGCATGGAAGCCTGTTGGAATGCACTGAAAGGCCTGACGACAGTGCGTGGGTGCCTGTAGCATGGCTCCCAGGTACAGATTAGAGGGGGAAGAGAGAGATTGGAGGAGGCTGGGAGAATGTGTTGGAGAGGGAGAACAAGAGTGGAGGAGAGAGATAAAGAGGAGAAGGCATGGAGGAGTAGAGGACATATGTGGGTAGTATTTTGAGACTAGCAGCAGCCTTTCAGTCCAATGTACTGTTATATATATAGACAAATGGAGAAGCAAAGAAGAGAGGAGATCAAGAATTAAAAATATTTTTTCCAAGGCTGAGTGTGAGTTGCTTTCAGGCTGTAAATGAACAAATGTGTCTTCGCAGGCTTAGGTAAACTGCTGTTATAGTTCCAGTGCACTCAACAGGTAGATGGACCAGGCTGCCTGAAGGCTTTTGGTTTGCAGTAACATTAATGCACCATGTCGAAGTTCCCTTGGGCAAGGCCCTGAAAACATCCCCCCTTATTCAATAGATAACACACACAGCTGAGGGTCTTTAAACAGGAATCCACTGTCTGCTTCTGTTCCTCCATCTGCTACATTCTCTCTCTATGTTTTGTGCATACCTTTTTTTTGTTACATGTATTTCTATTGCTGTAGATTTTTCAGTTTGGTAACATGCATAGACATAAGGAGAGGGAGATGATGTTTCAACATTATCCTCCTTGTCTTCTGCATCTTCATTTTTGAAGATCTTGACTGAAGACATGCTCACAAAAGCTCTGATTCCTGAATCAAAGGAGTCACATCTATAATTTAATATTGGCAAAAGCTGCAAAATTCTTTGGGCATGTTCAAGTTTGTCAAATTTCATGTTTAGAGCCGGACAAAATCATTGGCAGGCATGAGTTTCAAGTCCACCATAAATAAATAAATGCAAATACCCTTATTTTGTATACTGGAGGAACACAAAAAAATGTTACCCAGACGGATTGAGTGATACCCTTTCTGATTAATCAGAATTAGTTCTTCAAACAAAATAAAAATAAAGAAGACTCCCCTGTGGTTGACCTTCAGTGTTCACATGACCTGAATTAACCAATGAGTGAAGGTTTCCCTGCATAGAAATTGTCTTTTTTCCTGTTTCTTTATAACAAACACAGGAGAGCACCACAATAACTATTATTAAAAAAATAAAACAATTCCGAGGACTACAAGGCCACCACAGAAGACTTTATACTGTTTGTAATGTTATGGAGAAGTCTGTCATCAAACTGATATTGATTACAGAACAAAGGAATGAATGTATGTTCATGTATAACATGAGTAAATAATGACAATAATAATAAAGACACTAAATCAAAAGACGGATCTTCACGATGTTTTCTTTCTCTTCCAGATCTTGCTGTTCCCGACCCAGGAGCCGTCAGACTCCGGTCGTTTCTCTGTGTCGCTGAGCGGGGAGCTGACCATCGTCGATGTCCAAGTCAAAGACTCTGGCTACTACATCTGCCAGGCCATCAACGTGGCCGGCAGCATCCTGACCAAAGCCCTGCTAGAGGTGGAGAGTGGTGAGTGTAAACACACACACACACACACAAACAGGGATTATATGATTAAAGTTAACTGATGACACAAAATCAAGAGTGACTGAAAGATTATTGTTCAGCAACATGGAGAGTAGAAATTGTTTTACTTAATCAGGTTTACTTTTAGACTGGATCGTATCAGTCACATAGTATCCTTCCCTGGTTTCTCAGGCAAATTACATCAACTACCAGTGTTGAATGCAACCTAGATAATCAATCTCAAGCATTGCTTATCATCTTTGCTGGCAGCTGTTGTGCAATTAAACTCTGCATTTTACAATGCTACAGCATGTGCATGAACGGAATGGTCATGTGTGCACAAAAGTGTGGACAAAATCCCATTGTAACATCCTAAAAGGGTTGTACCATGTCTGTCTAAGAATTGTATTGTTTCATGCACCTCTATTTGTTAGAATATTTGCAAGAGATGCTGATAAACTAAATTAAGCATTTTTGGTGTGTATCCAGTGTGTATCCTCCGAATGCAACTAGTTTTACCCACTAGTTTAATCCTAAATGCTAATAAAGGTAAAAGGAAACACTTGAACACATGAAAGAGTCATGAAATCTCTGCCACATATTTGTTTACAGTAAAAAATCCACTATAATTCCCCATTAAATGCAACACCTTTTATTGAAATCCATATATTTCCTTGCCAGTCTTTCGACAAAACATCCTACGCTTCATATTTGATTAATTATTCCCTACAATCTGCTGATTTATCCCCCTCCCCACCCCACAATGTGTGTGCCACTATAAATTCAAAATCCCTCCAAATCTGTCTCAAATTAAAATATCCTCCCTTCAAATGAGCAAACAGCAGGGGTCCTTATCTGATGTAATAAAAAGGGACAACTGGTGATCGTTCTATGCAAATAACCAGCCACAGCATATGCTCCCGTCCCTGCACCCCTCCCGCCCAGGGAGTAAACACGGATTCTGTTCAGGTCTGTCGACACTCACTCCCGTGTTGACTTTTCACATTTTCCATTAGCTTCAGTTATCGTGATGATATCACGGCTTTCGACAGCACAGAATACAAGTGAGGCAAATCTCTCACTTTGAGGTTGACTGAAACGCTCCCGTTTTGCTCAAAGATTGCGTGTCGAGGGCTTTGAAAGCTGTGGTTACTACTAAAGGCCGGTGCATGCTTCTGTGTCGTCAGGGGCCCGCAGGCACGCAGCTGTAACGCAGGACTCGTTCTCATTCATGGTTCTCCAACCGTTGCGCGTGTTGCCATGCAATTCCCCGCCAGAACACTAGGCGCAGTAATGTTTTTTGTCGAAGTCGGCTCTTCTTCGTGTGTTGCACGAAGAAGAGCGATTTATTTACATCGCCACGGCGGCTCCTCAGAGCCTTTTTCTGGCGGAAAAATCCGCCGGTTAGTGACGGGTTATACTAGTGGACATAGTGTCGGATCTCTTCTGCCAAGTGCTCTTCTATCTGGTCCATATTCGTTCTTCTAAATCCTCCGTGGTTTCCGGGCATGAACCGGAAATGCGACTCCGGAAATGATGTAGTCAGCAGACCAATCACAGCCCTCGCGGCCGGGTGACGCATGCGGGGCTTTGCCGTCTAGTTAGAAAAATTGGCCGACGCACGTAAGGACGTAGGAAGGGCCGTGAGGGGCCCGGAAGGGCTCCTGCGTCTCCGTTCCCGTGAAAACGCAGAAGCATGCGCCGGCCTTAAGGAGTGAAGTGAGGCGTTGATCTGAGCAGTCTTCAGCTCTTTCCACAACCATCTCTGAATGTGCAGGAATTGTTTTTGACTCGTCCAAACTGAGCATAACTCTGCGGGCTGGCAGCATTCATCCCATGGTGTTTACGTTGAAGACTGAACTTGCAGAGCACGGCCATATAAGTGCATGTGTGTCTTGGTGATGGCGATGGTCAAGTGACAGCATGCTAACTCTTTAGGACGTTTATTTATTGAGCACGTCTACGTTTGCAGGCTGCAGCTGCTGCCTCTAACGTGCATCTGTGTATAAAGTGTTCACTCGTCTCCTCGCTGCTCTGATGTGAAGCCCAGTGGTGCAGCAGATGTAAACAAAGCACACAACATGTATTCATCTTTTTTTTCCTTTTCATGAGCTGATGAAAGATTTTAAAACACTGTCATTACTTGTGCACAGTGTGAAACCAAGATTCAGCCAGTGTTTTTGCAGGGATGTGTCTAAATGTATTTATCAGATAACAAAATATATGTGATCTTCTACTCTGGCCTACACATTTACTGCAGTTCCATAAGGGAACTAATCAGGGAATTGAACTATTTAGCAGCTCATTGATATCCTGATACAGTGTCTGGTCCTGATTCCATAGAGTTTATGGGTTTAAGTCCCCAGACATGCACTAGAATGCTAACAAACATAATGCCAGAGTAGTTTATATAATTTTCTTTTTCACACAAGTCGTGAAGTTAACACAAAGAAGCTAATTAGCTCAACCAAAGAGGAGATGTTTTCATCTTTGTTTGCTTGTTTGTCTGTTAGCAGCATTTAAAAAAAAACTATTCAATGGACTGCCACAAAATTTGATTGAAGGAGGCAGTGTGGGTTAGCATTGCATTTAGCAAATTTCCTTTGACCTCTCTGGGAAAAATTCATGGATCTTGATGAAAACTGATATCTATGAGTGTGTGCAATTTGATGAAGCTCCAAATAAGGTGACTGTTAAGTGCCCTTCTGGTTCCAGTCAGTATTTAAACCCCGTCTTTAAAACAGCTCTGGGTACACACCACTGTGTCTATATGTGATCCCACAAAGTATTCATGATGTTGATGAGCGCTCTGACTACTTGTTGTTCTTGTTTCTGAAGAAAGTTCTTCATGATTTATGACTCTTGATTTGCTGCAGAGTTGATGTATAACTGATCGGAGTCCTTCCATATGGTGATGAGTGAAGAACCTAGATCCCAGGTGCCTAGAGGTTGAAATTAACAATTAGTTATCCAGGACTACATAGCACATTATTCCTAGTTATTTGTGGAAAAGACATTTTCAAGTGTAATAAAAAATACACATGGTATTAATCAAGACCAAATATCCTGCCAAGTGGTCGATCACTGACAGCAGGTAACCGCATCAACATATTGCTGCCTGAGAAAAATCTATGTCATCAATTTGCATGTTGAACTGGGGCAGGAGCCGAGAGGCGAAGACCTGGGGGCCTCTGGGAGTGGATGTTCTCTTCTGGTGACATTTTACATTTTACTTGGCAGGACACGCTGGGGTTTCACAGGCAAACATGTAGATTTGTAACCCAAAGACCAAGCGGCTGCTTACAGTGGGGTCTCTCTTCCTGTTATGTCTGCCCTCCAGGACAATGGTGCCAATGCAACATGTAATGGATTAAAGACAGAATGAGATGTAACATTTTCCACACGTCCTTTTGCTGTTTGGATAAATGGTCCGATTTCTGAAGTGTGTTGCGAGCTGTTTTAAGCCCTGCAGCGTTTGTTGTTGTGATGGATAATAAGATTTGAAACTACTGGACAGGATGTTGTGGATTTTGTGTAAGCCACAATGTTTGAACAGCCTTATAGTTTTCAACAAAACCATAACGAAAAAAGCGCTGAAAGGATTTCATCGACAGAGCTTTTGTTGAAGATATTTGTAGCTATTTTGTTTTTTAGTGGGGTTTTTCCAAAATACTTGCTACTTGCTTTCAAGTCATTTCCACCTATAGGTAATCTGATACTGGATGCATCTGTCATTTCAGTATCACTGTACTACTTTGTGCTTTTGATTTTCCACCTTTAGGGAAGCTTTACACACAGAATTTGATCAGAATATAAGAATCATAAGTTCTATGTTAAACTAAATTATCAGAGTGTCTTTAATGGATTTTATCTCAAAAGCTGAGTGTGACCTGACTTTTGTTCTTCATACAGCACCTTCGGACCGCGTGCCTCCCATCATCCGTCAGGGACCAGCCAATCACACTTTAGCCCCAGGATCCACCGCTCAGTTACACTGTCACATCATGGGCAACCCTATCCCCAGCATCCAGTGGGAGAAAGACGGCCAGAGGATCCTGGGAAACGACGGTCGGATCAGCTTGATGGAAAATGGCACCTTCCAAATCACCAACCTCCAGGTATTTGAATGAAATATGGTTAAATTAACGGAAACTCGTCGCCGAGGACAAAACTGTTTATTCGTTGATGAGTTTTCCACGGTAATGGAACAGGAAATGCAAAACTTCCTCACAGCTGTGTTACTTTGCCTTTTAAATTCAGATCTTCTCTGCAATGACCTTCAGCATGGTTTAATTTAGCGCATATTAATTCCTACTTTTCATTCCATCACTCCACACCGCTCCTCCCAGCGAACTCATTAAAATGTATCCATGATATTCATGTGTCACTATTTGCACATCAAACGTGACGCACTTCACACAAGATAAACATATTCCTCATGATAAAGCAGCGCTGTTTTAACGAACTGATGAGTACGATGAGGCACTTAAACAGAGGACAGGTTTACGGTTGACTCAAATAATGAGTTTTTATGAGAAGAGGAGAGGTGGGGATGTAGCAAAATGGCATTGGTGAGACGTGATGCCCATCATAATGAGCGTGTGAGGCCATTAGCAGTCGTTAGCACAGTCTTGCTCAATGCTAATGAAATCCACTCTGCCCACAATTCCCTGCTGGGTACGAAGCAGCACCTGAGGCCACCGCAGCCTCAGAGAGGCTCGAGGTGGCGCACACATTAACTGATTGTGGGTTCTCAATGATTAACGATCGCTGAGACTTGTAATTAAATCCTCAATACATCAATGTGGACTGGTTGAATGAGAGACAGAGAGATAGAGATAGAGAAGGAGGTGGAGGAGCAGACGGTGAGTGAGAGGGGAGGAAAGAAGCTGAAACCGTTGGCTGTCAGAAGCCTAAAGTACATTTTATGCTGCATTCATGTCATGTGGGAATAAAAAGGGAATGAGTTGACAGCTGAAAGCACCAACTTGGAAGTGCTCATGCTTTGGAACCCATTTGAAGCTGTCAAACACCATGTTGGAAGTTCTCTGTAGACTTTGGTTCAGTGTGAGTGGATTCCATTCAGGGAACTGACATACCCTTCTGATGGGTGTGTGTTCAAATTCTGTGTTTTACAGCAAAGAGCAAAATACAGAATGTTTATTGCTCTGGCTTTTAAAGCTCAGATCACAAACGTACTTGTCGAAATTGATTTTTTTATTTGATATGTTCTGAACATGTCGTGTCAGTGATGTCCCAAATGAGGCACCAGTTTTGCTATCAGTCAGTCAAAAGATAGTATCAGGGCTCCCAATTACATTGAGATACTGGGAAATACTGCATTTCTCTCTGTTCATGTCCATGAGCTGTAATGACTGTAGAGAACAAGATGGCTTAGTTTCTTAGCTTTGGATGAGATAATTAGTGAAATCAGGAAACACGGCTGAGAGGAATCCGGAACAGGATGAAAACAGGAGCTCTCAGACAATCACACAGGATATGAACACACTGTAGTGTTGGTTGAATTTTGTTTGTACAGCGTCTTAAGATAAAGTAGTTAAAATAATCTGATGCAACTTTTGGCTTGTTTAAAACTTCACTTGATTTCAGTCCCATCTTTTTACTGATTAAAAAAACAGAAATTCTAATTATTTATCAATTAATTAGGTTGCAAAGCTACAAAGCTCAGATGAGGGTGAGGGCACAAAATGCTGCAAGAATGATCCTTTGACCACCATTATGTCATCATCCACTTTTAGTGAGGACAGCAGTGACTCACAGGGCACTTTCATCACATGACCCCCTGATGATTATTAGCTGAAGAATAACCTTTGACTCTGTCCAGCGGCTGCGTCTGGCCTTGAGGTCAATGAACCACAACTCAGAGTCTTGATGTAACAGCTGAGGAGGGGCCACAGAATCCAGCTCAGGTCACTTCACTTTTCAAGACGTCTAAGCTGGACGAGAACATATCAACCAACCAATTGACCAATCGTGTAACAGGAGACTAAAGTCTTATTAGATATGTGACTACAAACATATATTTTACGTAGAGTTCTTCTTTAAAATACGAAACTTGATATGCGTCGATCAGCCACATCATCATAACCAGTTACAGGTGGACAACATGCTGTAATATTACCTCCTTTATCAAATAATACTGGTTTTATAAGTCAGTCTTTAACAAAACAACACTTACTCTCTTACCAATAACACTAAATAGTCAGTGACACACGGGATAGATTAATAAAAGCTCTAAACATTTCTTAATATTCTATGAATCAACTCTTGAATAAAAAATTGGAAGAAAGCATGAAACACATTCAATCAATTTTCCTTTGGCATGACAGGGGGAAAAAAATGAAATCAGCGTTCATAAATCACATTTAACCCCGAAATAATCAGTATAAATAAGTCAATCGCGTCTGGGCCCCTGGAGGGAGACAGATGGTCGGTTTGTTCCTCATACCCTGGCAATGAGGAGATGCCATTACCCTGGGATCTCTGCCAGACACACAGTACCGCTGTCCCTCACCGATGCCAAGACGTCCTGGACAGACGGGAAGTGTGTGGTGTTGGTGGGAGGGTTAAAGAGAGGCTCGGCTGCCATTCTGCTAAACGGCGATGTGGGTGTAGTAAGCAGGGGCTTTGTGTGGTAATGGCAAGGTAGAACAAAAAACACAAGAGGAACCCAAACAAAGCCTGAGGAGGGTGAGAAAGACTTCGTGCACACAAAAGAAAACAGATTACTGGACTAATCAGTTTAAGGCAGGAAATCGAGTTTATGTGTTGACTTTAAATCCCAGTGTACACGTGCTATAGTGGGTAATCGCATTCACCCTCCTGCACACACCCAAAAAAGCATCTGACATCATTATCACCATTCTGTGCCACTGTGCAGAAAGTTGGTAGACAGAGGAAAGCAAAAAGAAACCAAAGTTCACATCACTCTGCTTGATTGGCAGATGATGTCTGGGAAGTGCAGTGCAGACATAACCCAAATGTCAAAGATTTAATCAAGCTATGATACAAAAATAAATATTCGCACATTCCCTCTTTAGATTTGGAGCTCCTCTCTCCCACCTCTCCTCCTCTCCTCCTCTTCTCCGTTCGCCTCATCCATTTTTCAGCAATCTGTTTCGCACAGCGCCCAGAGCTGCTGGCCTTGATTAATAGTCAGGTGTCCCCGCTGTTTACCCCACCCGCCCTCCGTGCCGATTCCCCATGCGCCGATCAAACCGCACCATCTGGGGACCCCTCAGACAGACGCATCATCAGCAGGCCCACAGGTCAACTCAAGGTCAGGGCCTATAGAAAGAGAGGAGGAACCGCGCAGGGCGTTGTATAGGCTGGAGAGTCACCTGTCCCAAGTCCTGCAGGACACTCTGACAAGCCACTTAGGCTTGAGTAATTCCTCTGTCAGTGTTACTGATGAGCCGGACCACAGATGCAGGCGAGCAGAATGGCCGAGTGCGACAACGGCGCTCGACGAGGCATTAGTCATGATAAGCTCTGCCGTGCATATCCTCTGCATAATGTATAAGGTTTTCAATGGGAGTAATATGGGCTGTGCTCGCAGAATAAGTGAATAAGAGGTGGCTGATTGTGTTTGTGGCAAACTGGTTCTGCATGTAAATGGATGAACTACAGCAGACTGAAACATCTCGCAGGGAAACATAAAACTAATTAAAATTCCCCAAAAACACCCACACACACACACACACACACACACCTGTATAACCACATGCACAGTATGCAACAGAACTATATTTACAGAGCTAGCAGGTGAAGTTATCATCATAATTTAAACAGTATTATGAAAACAAATAGTTTTGTTTAAATAATTTCTCACTGAAACACATTATAAAGTCCTTATTTGTGAGTGTCCAATCTCCTGTGGTCTTTTTCTTCTTTGCTGCTTGTATTATTACATCACTGATATTTCTCCTGGTGCATTAAGGCCATCAATTATATGACCTTTGAACTTGGCTGAAATTTGTTAGTATGAGTTCATGCGTGCTCATATGTTGTGTTAATTGAATAACTGAACTAAATAATAAGGAACCCATCTATTTGAACATTGCTCTGCAATTGTAGAGTCTACAACTCCACTGGTGGTCTGAATTTCATTATGCTTCATTTAAGACTTCCAAGTAAACCCTGAATACGGTTAAAGGTACCCTGTGGAGCCCTACTTCATAAAACATTTACAGAGCCATGCTTTAGGGATATGTTCATATTTGGCTGTTGTATTGCTAAGTTATCAGACCAAACACAGCCCCCAGCCGTTCCACGCAGCAGTGAGATAATAAAATATGATCCAGAAAGTCCAGTTCAGCTGATAGATCTGTAAATCCAAAGGCTTTTAGGACGACCCTGCAGAGTCTCTTATTATCTAATAAACATGGGCATTTATAGGTTAGTGGTTGTTTCATAAACCAATCACATCGGGTGTTCTTTTTTGCCTTTTGTTTGTTACAAATACATTGTCACACATCTGGCTCCTGGAGTCCCCAGTGTGTTTGTGTATCATGTTGCCCACATACATGTAATATGTTGGACTAGCCACAAACAAAACAGGCACCTGCTTATTAAAACCTTGTCTCACAGTGCCACTAGTCTTCAAATACACACAACAGTGGACAAGACCTCCATGGTTACACCACGTTTTTCAACATGCTTCCTTCAGTTGCATGCCCACACTGCCAACCACTGAACAATGGACATTAATAGGCCCTGCTTAACACGTGTCTCAGGTGATGTGACCATAACTTCATCAGTTCGCCTCTGGCATTAGAATGTGTCTCCACATTTGTCTCCAGATGATCTTTTCTCCCTTCCCTGCTCTAAATGCAAATACAAACGTCATTTCTGTTTCCTTAGTGCAGTGTTGTTTTTAACTGGTGGAAGGCAGTGATGCACTTCCCCCTAATAAGCCATAAATGAAAAGATGAAGAAAAATATATAAAGTAAAGGTTTGTATGAGTTAGTACATATGCAGAGAACACCAGCTGAGGAGCAGGTTCTTCTGTGTGGCCCAGAGCACATTTGAGTATAAACTGCTAAAACACTGTGGCTGTGAGCTGGGTCCACACGAGACTCATGTTAATGGCAGGTCTGAAAAGGGTCGGAGTTCCAGAAAAAGCTGTTCTGATTCTGCACCTAAAATTGAGGATTAATTGATCAATTAAAATTGAATATAAAATTAAAAAGAGGAGCGATGAAGCATGTGCTGCGAGTTGTGACTTTCTCGATTTCACATTGCAAGATTCCCCCACTGTAGAGACCCCCAGCACCTCCTTCTGTTGTAAGCAATTTCACAGCCCGTCTAACTTTTGGCTTGTCTCCCCAAAAATGTAATTGCCAGCATTCACATGTACACACACACACACATGCAGAGGCCCATTTATCACACACCTCTTAATTACATCTGCTCATAGCCTGTCCAGAATGCTAAGTAGCTGTTGAGTATAAAGACTGGTGCCTCAGACATTTCTAGACCTCTAGCTGGTCATTAATATTCAGTCCTTTGATCCTCCCTTTAACTCTCCTCCTCTGCTGTGTAGGAATCAGACGAGCGGCGTAAAAGCCACCAGCTTGACTTCAGCTTTGACTTCAAATAAGTCCACTGAGAATTTATCATTTATGAAAAAAGTGAGTCGACTGCAGTTGACAAAACATCAAGAGTAGGAGCGGTTAATTAAATGAGACGTTCCGTCGAGGCTCACGCAGTGAAAATGCAATTATTGACATGAAATTTAAAAGTAATTGATTCCTAAATGAAGCACTTTTTAATATTATTATGGGAGAATAATTGCAAACAGATTTAGTTGAATACACCCATCGTTTTGGCTGAATGTTGCAATTTATTTAACAATTGTGCCTGAAACTGATATGGAATTAAATATTATTTCCAAGTTACTGATGTAGAAGAGGGAGATATATCAAACTAATTAAAATGCATGACTTCACAACCGAACCATGCAAATACAATTCCATCTGTATTGGCACGTGGCCACACATCCCTTTAGTGCACCTGTCCAAGGACTAAAAAATGTCATCTTTATGTTATTATATCTGTCCGTGCATCAGTGATTCTGCCCCTATTGTAAGTAATACGCTCCTAGGTTACATCTTAGAATCATACTTATATGAAGAGGTATATAAGTCTCATGCTCACTGAGGGAAGGATTTTCCATGAACCCACTGTGACGCTCTAAGGGAGGGGTGCCAAACCTTTTTCCTAACACATTTGCTAGAGTCAGTAATTCCTTTGTTCTATCACACCAAAAACAAAAAAGAGTGGCTGGTGTTCTGGTCTTTAATTGCATCAAAACCAGATAGAAATAAAGTGATGTGTCCTTCAGTGTTTTTTTATATATATGTCACGCTATATCAGTAATCTTCTTTGCAGTGGTGCTTCAAGACAGAAGTGACAGTTTGGAACAATTTGAGTTTGTCTGGTTTAGCAGCTTCACAGCAGCAACCAGGCTCCATCACTAATTCTACTTCTCTATGAGGTTTCAGCTTCTTAGCTCTTAGCTCACTTATCATAAAGCTTCTCTGCGTAACATTGTCCGTGTCAGAATCTGTCATGTGAAAGCTGCTTGTTGGACATCAAACTGCACTGAAGTGTTTTAACTTAATCCAAGAACATTTGTCCTTGTAACGCATCCGCTGCATTATTCCAGCTGCAATGATGATGAGATTTAACTTTGTCATTACTGGGATAATTTTACTACTAATTTTTGTCCATTTCTCTTGGAAAGCACAGCGTTCCACCTCAAACCTAAGCGTTCACACCTGGCATTAACATCCTTCCTGAGAGATCCCATCACAAGAGGCCAGCGTTAAGTGTTCACACCTTTAAAATGGCCCCTGATTGTGGCCACTTGTGATCGGATCTCAATTCCCCGCTCAACATGCAAATTAACACGTACATCATTTGTGTTAGTTAAGACCAATCAATGTTGTTTTGAGACATTTGTGTTTACAGATGTGTCTGATGTCACTGTGTGTGTTGGCATGAGCAAGCAAAAGAGACGTAGAGAGACAAGTCAGGAGAGTAAATTAATATTGTGCAGTGGTGAAGAAAGCTTGTTAGTTACTAAAGAGTTGCTTTTTTGTATTTCTGAGTCTTGTGGGCCAGAGGCCAGATGTGGGCGGCTGTGGCTGAGGGGTAGAGTGGTCATCCTCCAGCCGGCAGTTCGATCCCCAGTCTGACCCATCTGCATGCTGAAGTGTCCTTGGGCAAGATGCTGAACCCTGAATGGCCCACCCATAGGATAACAAAGTGCTGCAAATAGATGCATTGTATGAATGTGTGTGTGAATGGGTGAATGTAAAACTGTACTGTAAAGCGCTTGCAGTGGTCATCAAGACTAGAAAAGCGTTATATAAATACAAAACCATTTACCATGTTGCCCGCCCTGCTCTATGAAGACAGAAAGATAAAAGATTGTGACTCTTGAAAGCATTTTGGATGCATTTTTGAACGTATTGGCCCCGATGGGAGCCACAGCCTGGTATAAACTGATACTAAAAAGCCAAATCTCATTTGATATGAAAAACGATCTGTTTGGTGTAATTTGCAGCTCTGTTCTGCCAGCTTTTCCATCCACACCTACTTTCCTCTGCTCAGTATTCAAAGTACAAACATTCTGCTTTCAGAGATATGACATTTAGTCTCAGTCACTGGTAATGGATGCATTAACTTAGTATCACACACTTGCACACACAAACACACACACACACACACACACACACACTCACAGAGACACTAAACTAATGATTCACATTTCACTGTTGCCAGGAAACGGACTCTGGGGTTTACACCTGCCTGGCTTCCAGCTCCAGTGGAGAGACAAGTTGGAGTGGAGTGCTCACAGTCAAAGGTAAATTGTCTCTGTGTGATTTTAAATACATGCAAATGACAGCTCCATGGAGTGTAAATGAATAACAACATGGAAATATAGAATTTAATACCAACAAATTCAGGCAGCTGTAAAGCAGAAGTGTATAAAAGCTGTAATGATTATCACCACCTGTCTTTTTCGGCTCTGTCATTAATTTGGGTAAAGTGACTCTGTAACACTTTTACTGTTTTAAATAGCTGCAGTGAACTTATCAGTGACACATTAAAATATGACGGCAGATAAGAAGATTTCTTAAAGTGTAATTTTTACTCTGAGGAGATAGTGCTCTTTGTGACCATTTAATTGATGGCCAATTAAACAAGTGTAGTAAAGTCTAATGAAAGCACTTAAACTCCTGCTGGTCCCGATGCCGTTACCGGGCCGACTGTAAATACCAGTGTCTGTCGGCTGGTTGAGTGTGAAGCACGATGTTGTTGAAAGAAAAAAAGCAAACGCTTTCCTCCAGGTAATAAAGGTCAAAATGTGCTGTGTAGCTATAAGACATAGTGCTGCGGCTTCAAGCTCACCCTCAATCTACTGACAGCGCACTGTGAGGCTTTGCCCTTTTTAAACCCTCCACATCAGCCGTTAACACATAACATATTTGAAGAGATATCATTAGTGGCTTTAAATGAAGGAGTTATGACTTAACAAGCTGCTCTCTGACACCTAAGTTTGTTATTTGACTATTAGCTTCGTAATGGTTAGTTAAGATCTAATAGTTGTCGTGAAAAGCAAAATTGTGAAGGCTGCAGTGAGGAGCTCAGCCTGCGGCGAGGGTGATGCAAATGTTCAGTCAACATTAGTGGGATTAGAGAGAGTACATTATGAAGCGTTTCTGCTAAAGGCAAATGTCGCAGTGTAATCAAATTGGCACCCTCCTCCTCTCTCGTCCTCTCCACCACCACCCAGAGAGCGCAGATTCATCAACGGCTCAGGCCACAGAGCCCTTCCAGCTGCCGGGTCCACCACACAAACCCATCGTCACTGATGTGTCCAAGAACAGCGTCTCCCTGACTTGGCAGCCCAACGCCCACGAGGGAGGAGCTGCCGTCACCTCCTACATCATAGAGGCCTTCAGGTGAGTTTTGCAGATCTGAGCTACATCAAAAGCAGATGATATTTCTGTACATGTTAATGGTTGTCAAGGACAAATGAGACTTTGTAGTCAGGGACCCTTCAGTGCTCGCTACACAAGTGTGCTTTTGTTTCTTCGATTGATTTTGCCACAAATTCCTGTACTTCATTGAATAGCCAAGGCATTATTCTTCTTACATTCAGTCCGAAACTTGAAATTATTCAACAGCATTAGGTTTGTCAGGAGAGAAAAAGCATCTGAAAGTCCAGGATAATGAAATGCGCTCACAGTTTGCCGCTCTAGAAGTTGGCCAAGCTACCACAATAAATATTATTAGAGTGAGAGAGAAGATGCAATTCACAGAATAAATATTGAGTAAAATGTGCAAAGAATGTTATCTTTACACACAACAGTTTGGTCCAGTGATAGACATGTGGAAGTACTCTGTCTTTCCTGTCCTCCATGGCCGCTCTAGACACTCATGAACCTGAATGCACCTCAGCGGAAACCTTCATGTGCTATCAGTTGAGAGGAAGTTCACCTTGGAACAGGGAGGGGGGGGAAAGCAGATTTAGCAGAGCGGGATAGTTGGCTGTATGGGTGGGAGTGGGCCTCCAGATGAAGATAGGCAGCATTATGGGGAAATGGGTCCTTCCAATTTGATAAAGAGGGGAACACCGGCGGAGCCTAATCAGATCCAGACGCACACTGTGGCCCGTGGCTGCAGCTGAGCGTTTCCAAGTAACGCAAACGGATTCTTTATAAAGCAGCTGGAGGGGACCACTGGGATGTTTGCAATAACATTTCCTTGCCTGAGGTGTGAAGGTTTGTTTGTGGGAACACAAGGAAGAGAAGAGACAGGGTTGGCCTGTGTGAGTGTGTGTGTGTGTGTGTGTGTGTGTGTGTGTGTGTGTGTGTGTGTGTGTGTGTGTGTGTGTGTGTGTGTGTGTGTGTGTGTGTGTGTGTGTGTGTGTGTGTGTGTGTGTGTGTGTGTGTGTGTGTGTGTGTGTGTGTGTGTGTGTGTGTGTGTATACAAAAGCAGTGTGTATATTAGTTTATTTAACATGCAAAGGCAGCCTTCACTTTGTCTCTTTTGGAGGCCACAGCCTTGTGAGTGGATGTGTGAACTCCCTCTGAGCATCTCCTCTCTCAAAGTTACCTTGACAGCAGTGCTGGTGCACTGAACACACACACGGTTGTATATCTATCTTAGTGGGGACATTCATTGGCATAATGCTTTCCCTAGCCCCCTACCCTAACAACAACTTAATCCCTTACCCTAACCTAAACCCAATTCTAACCCTAGAACCAAGTCTTAGCCCTGAAACAGCCCATTAAAAGTGGGACAGAAAGGGAGGAAGGGCCAAAATGTTCTAACTTTGTAGGTTGCAGACTGGCGGATTAGTCCGCACAAAGATATCTGTACAAGTACACACACATGGACACACATGCACAATGAGTATTCATGAGTCGTTCTCATCTTCGGTCTAATTGTGCAGTTCAGTGCTGAAGCTGGTGCACCACAATCCATCTCAGTACCCTTGGGTAAAATCGAAAGTGTTGAACAAATGGTTGGGGAGGGTTTTGTCACTGCTGCTCTGTTTCATGGTGAAATTCTGAGAGAAAAGGGGAGACGGGAGGAAGAAGGGGTTCTGAGGGGTGGTGGGACAGTGCGTCAGGGGGAGGGCCACAAAGCCAAGAGCCCTCATAGCCTCACAGTGTTATTTATCAGGACAGCATCTTGTATCATTTGAAGGAAATCTTCCAGCGAGCACAAACTTCTATGGGCCGAGCAGCTTTGCTCACATCTGCTATTGTTTACCAGATTACAAATATTAGAGGGAGCCAAAAATAGATCCTGCCATCGCCTTGAGATTTCCCCATGCACTGGTTAATAATTGTGTAGCTGCACATCAAATGAGCAGCGCAGAGCAACTCCTCAATGCAGTATGAAAGTGGTGCAGAGCCACACAGCCTAACCAAGTACTCGACAGTGCACTTTGATAAGCATTGCTGCAATAGTGTGTGACTTAACCAAGAGACTATTTCTCAGAATATATATGTTTATATAAATTAGTCTGATTAAACCACAATAGAAGACATGGAATACGTGAAGGCAGAGGAAAACCGCAAAGGAAAAGTCAGCTCAGTCACTGAAGACACAGTTATGGTAAATGGTAAATGGATTTGTATTTATATAGCGCTTTTCTAGTCTGATGAAGACCACTCAAAGCGCTTTACAGTACAGTTTCACATTCACCCATTCATACAGTACATCTACTTGCAGCACTTTGTTATTCTATGGGGGGCCATTCAGGGTTCAGCATCTTGCCCAAGGACACTTCGGCATGCAGATGGTTCAGACTGGGGATCGAACCACCGACCTTCAGGTTGGAGGACGACCACTCTACCCCTCAGCCACAGCCGCCCCTCAGCCACAGCCGCCCTCGTGGCTGAGGGGTACAGTTGAGTTTTAGTTGTTTAAATGAGTTGTAAATGAACTTTATATGTGTCCAGTCTCCATCAGAGCTGTGCAACAAGCTGCAGGGATGCATTTCCATTCTTTCAGTTTTAACTGAGAACACAGAATGAGGTACTTCACTTTAGTGTTTTCCTTTTTTTCCCTGTCTCTTTCCACTACACAGCCTTTCACAGGGAGCCATTTAACAATGATTTGTCACATGCAGCTATCGGTTACTGTAAAACATATGAGGAGCTTCTAAAATGTGATGCTGTGTTATAGACTATCCAACAAACTCCCCAACAGTAAACACAATTAGAGCTCTAAGGAATACTCAAAGGTACATTTTCTATATGCTGTATTGTACATGGTGCATCGACCACGCCAAGACATAGAGGTGACACTAGTACCTGTGTTGTATTTAGAAACTGAACACTAGTTTTTTCTTTCTTTCTACCTTTTCACAGTCAATCAGCAGGCAGCACGTGGCAGACCGTAGCCGACATGGTCAAGATGGAAACGCACACAATCACTGGTCTTCTCCCAAACACCATCTACCTGTTCATTGTCCGAGCTGTCAACGCTTACGGCCTGAGCGACCCGAGCCCCATCTCTGAGCCCGTCAGAACACAAGGTCGGTCTGCGTACCTCCCACAGCAAACAAAAAAAACACAACTGTGCAGATCACCACAGTGTGTGCTCACCTGCTCAGCAGCACAGTGAATATGTGTGTGTTTCCACTCAGATGTGAGTCCTACAGGTCAGGGAGTGGACCACAGGCAGGTGCAGAGGGAGCTGGGAGAGGTGGCTGTTCAGCTTCAAGAGCCTGTCACGCTAACAACTGCCTCCATCAGAGTGTCCTGGACTGTGAGTTATTCAAAACCTCTGTTGTGTATGGAGATGGGGCATAAGAGGGCACTGTTAGCATTAGGTAAAGGATAAATGAACCATGCATCTCATTCTGTCTTTGTCATTTCCCCCCGGCGACTGCCACACTCTATACATCAAGGTGGACCGTCAGTCTCAGTACGTCCAAGGCTACCGTCTCTTCTACAGACCCAGCGGTGGATCCTGGCTCCTCCAGGACATCAACTCTCCCTCCGAGCGCAGCACCGTCCTCGCCAGCCTGCTCAAAGGAACCGAGTACGAGATAAAGATCCGCCCCTATTTCGACGAATTTCAGGGCAAGGACAGCCGAACGCTACTGGTCCGAACCACGGAAGAAGGTATGAAATCTGATCAAACCTGTGTCTGGGTCTGACAAAAATGTATTTAATAAGCTCGGCCAGGTTTTCTTTGACATTGTGGGGCCTTGAAAAATGGCTGCTCATTAGCCTGTATGGCACCGCATGAGTCTCAGTAATGTTATCTGATTTTAGGGTTAATTTTCTATCCTCATCTCCATCCTGACCCAGCCTGAGGTCCTCAGAGGATTTATATTGGTTGATGTAGATTAAAACAAAAGAGCAGATGTCTTTTTATTGCCTGAATAGCTTATTCTACCAAATAAAAACATTATCAACCTTTAAACACACTCACTAAAACTTTATTCCACACTGATACAGCTCATGTACATGTTTCCTGACTTGCATTTTACATGATGTCACTTCTATTGTCTGGAGTATTATAATTTTTGCAGTTTCCATTGTTAATATGTAATTTTTTTTTACAATTTGTAATTTTGTTACCACGTCTGAGTATGCTGATGACATGACACCTCTAACAGTCCCCAGTGCCCCGCCCAGAGCTGTCACAGTGGCAACGGTGAAGCTAAGCAACAGCTCCAGCATCAGCGTCTCCTGGGAGCCTCCGCCCAGCGAGATGCAGAACGGCATCATTCAGGAGTACAAGGTAAAATTCAAGTCCCACAAAGACACGTAACAAATAGAAAACACTGCATTTCAAGCAAAATATGCACTGTACTTAAAGATACAGATAAAGATATAAGAATTACATGCTTACAAATCACAAAAAGGGATGCAGAATTAGGAAGTAGGGCGTTGTTGGACGATAGTGGACAGTGTGATTCAACCTCTGGAATGTTTCGTTCAATTGTGGTACATTCACAAATAATACCTTGTCAAACGAAAAGTGAAATGTGTGCAGTGTTTTTTAAAACTTCAAAGGTAGGGCAGATCACACTGGTTAGTGGTCAGGTTGAAGGACTATTGTATATTTAACAATGGGAACATCTGACTCTGCTTTGATGTCCTTGAAAAGATCAGATTATTGCAGTCTATAATAAACTGTTTCATCAGGGAACAAAAATGGAAATACACCCTGAGCTTTGGAGTATAGATGGATATATAAAAGAGTTCCAAAAACCAATCTGAGACCGGAAGCAGCTTCAACTATGTGTATTCCAACAGGTTTGGTGTGTGGGCAGCGGTGGAGACAACCAGACACGCTACTCCATCAACAGGACGGTGGACGGACACACGTTGTCCACGGCACTGAGCGGCCTGATGCCGGGGGTGCTCTACCAGGTGGAGGTGGCAGCGGTGACCAGCGCCGGCGTCGGCACTCGCAGTCAACCCGTGTCTGTCCTCATCAGTGAGTCCACGATAAGTTAGACAATAAGAGTGTATCAAGATGCAGATGTACTAGAGACCAACGTCTCATGGTGACCAGAGGATGAACCTTATCGGCTTTGGTGTTCCTCTCATTTTCCTTTTTGTGCAACCATGAGGTTAACATGTTGGGTTATGAGTAAATGTCTTGGCTGCCAACTATTGGATGGATTTCTGTGAAATTTGATACAAAGTTTGTTTCTCGGAGGGTAACTCTTAATGACATCAGATCAAATGTAATCAAATACTAATAAAAGTTGTAGAGGTACACAACTTTCCAATGTCAAAGGTCCAGGAAGGTTAGATTTCAGTCCAATTTCAGTTATGAAAACTGCAGATTTCTCCATTTTTGTGGCATTACTCTGAGGACTAATTCAAAAAGATTGCTTCGGTGTTGGAGTGACCTTTTGCCTCTTCACGATGTCTTTCTGTTACACTGAAAATGATGCACGCAGCACTGCAGTGCAGAGGAGTATATCTCACACTACTCATCCTTTTGTGCACATTTTCAGCACAAATGGTGGATGGCTACTTTTAAACAAGCCGTTTTAGTTTGTTAAACTGATCTCCTGACCACTGGAGCTTTTCTAAATGTGGCTGAAAGAGTCACTTTTAATTAGTCCAGTTCTCATTGCCTTTTGGTCCAAGATTTCAAGCAGATCCTTCCTCAGGTCAAACTTTAATTTGTCCATCGTTTTTTGTTTATCTACAGTGGTGACTTGAGCTCAAAGCGTTTGCTGTGTTCTCCGTCAGTTCTTCCTTCTCATCTTGTTTTGCCCCCACCTCTCCTCCGGTCTCCTTCCCCCCAGAGCTGCCAGCTGAACAGCCCTCCATGCCAGGCGGCGGAAGCAGCGGTGGCACCAGCGACAGCGGCGAGGAGAGCAGCGTAAGTCTGGCCGAGCAGATTACCGACGTGGTCAAGCAGCCGGCGTTCATCGCGGGCATTGGCGGAGCCTGCTGGGTCATCCTCATGGGCTTCAGTGTCTGGATCTACTGCAGGCGCAAGAAGAGGAAGGAGCTGAGCCACTACGCCGCCTCCTTCGCCTACACACCAGCAGGTCAGACAGGATGATCATGATGTGGAATGATTTGTTGTCACTGACCTGAGGCTGTCCGCTGTCTGAAGTGATATTTCACACTTTCCACAGTCATGAGAATGACCCAAAGTGGAATTCAAATAGCTGCCAAAGGCATTTTATATTTACATACTTTTTTAAAGCCTGTAATTTTTATTTTACCGCATGAGTGAGTTTACTTCTCTTCATCACTCTCTTCTTCTCTTTGCAGTTGGTTTCCCTCATGGAGATGGTTCAGGACTCAACGGAAGGTAATGAAATAATATCCCACATTTAAATCCCTCTATATTTAAAATCATCATGTAGTGCCCTGATGACTGTCTCCACAAGCAGCTTTCCCTTTGCTGCTCCTTCTGTTTCCATCTGGACAGTCGCTAGTGTTGCACTGTTTCCCGCCATGTCCTAAATTAATGCCTGAATGTCTCTGTAGACCCGGCGTGCTGGGAGGCAACATGGGCAACTACCCGTGGTTGGCAGACTCTTGGCCGACCACCAACCTTGTCCACAGTGGTAAAGAGGCCGTCAACTGCTGCACCACCAACCACGACACGGCTGAGAGATACTACAACGGTAGGATGCTGCTTAGAGACACTTGTCTGGTAGAGACAGTACATGATTGTCTGTTTTCGTGTTGCTGTCCTGTGATCACTGTTGTGGCAGATTTTCTCACGAGATTAAAACATCATCGGGCATGGTGATAAATAGAATTATTCAGTGTGACCAAATAAGGTGAGACACTGAGAAAGCAAGAAAACAATGTGTTTAATATAAATTTCATCCCTGTGCAGAAGCTGGAATATCCAACTACTTGAATCAGACAGAGAAGTACAGCATGGGAGGCTCCACTGAAGGTCCCATCTACAGCACAATAGACGCAACCAACGAGGAACTGCACAACTTCACCTACGCCCAGCACACCTCCACAGCCCCATACGCCTCCACCTCCATCATGCCCTTCACCAACCAGACGCAGGCACCGGTCCTTGGTCCTGAGCAGCCGGATGAGGGACACTGGATCATCCAGCCGGGGACCTCTGGAGCTCAGTACGCCCAGCCGGACCGCTGCAACGGTGAGGAGGCACCGCAAACTCAACTGACCAATCCCTGCCCCTAGTACCAGCTTCTAAGTGAATTCCAGTAGTTTCGCATTTTCCAGCGTTGCATCAAAACTATGAAGATTATTTAAAAAAGATACATCTCTCGTCTTTAGCTTTTATTTTTTTGACTTCCTGCTCATATTCAGTATTTAACATTTTTTCTATCTTAACTTGAGCTGGAATTAGTCAAATAGTTAATCGATAGACAAGGCAACTGCTTTGATTATCAACTCATTAGATAAGTAAGTAAGATGTTCCAGTTTCTCAGTTGTGAGGACCTCCAGCTTTTCTTTTTAGTTTGTGATAGGAATCGTAATATTTAAAGGGGTTTTGAACTGATGATAGGAGTAAACAAATTAACCATGAATTGGAATATTTCTTTACTAGAAACTTTTGATGTGAAATTTAATGTCAATATTATTTTTATATAGGACATTTAAAACAACTTGACCAAAGTGCTTCACAAAGTAAGAGGTACATCAAATAATCAAAATACAATAGTAAAAGTAAATATGATAAAATAAAACAGAACAAAATCAAATCTGCTGGGATAAAAACGTTCTCAACTTGAAAAGAAGGCCAAAGAGAAGAGATGATTTGAAGTGTGCTAGAAAGAAGACCGGTCTGATATGGAGTGTAAAGCTGTTCACACAAGTTTGGGGCAATACTGCAAAAGCTCGATCGCCTCTGGTTATAAGTCCAGGAGTCACTGGGTGGCTGACCTCAGCTCTCTAGCTGGAGTGTGAACATGAAGGAGTTCAGCTAGGTAAGGCGGTGCCAGTCCATTCAGAGAGTTAAAAGTTAACATTCAAATTTTTTAAATGGATCCTTTGACGAACAGGAAGCCAGTGGAGGGAGTGCAACACAGGTGTTACATGGTCCCTCTTTTTCTTTCTTCTCAGGAGGCGAGACGCAAATAATAACAAATTGTCGTATTCAAGTGGATCATCGTGTTCCTCTCTCTGTCTGTGTTGTAGGTAAGCCCAGACAGAAGGCCATGGGGAAGGCAGTCAAAACCCCGTCACTGACCTGGATGGAGTCATTGCCCCCCCCGCCCCCAGTTGAGGAGTTGGAGCAGAGTGAGCAGGACGACCAGCTCCCAGAACACGAGGACATGGACTTAGGGTGAGTCAGACTCAATCTTTAGAAATGAGGATGTCATCATTCCGACTTACTGTCACTTCTGACTGGCACATTAAGTATCAGACCCATTGTACTCCTTTAGTTTTTTTTGCCGCCGGCTTTGACAACTCAATTATCTCGACCTTGGTCAACTGCTTTAGCGATTTAGATGTTTTTCTGCCTCTTAAAACACGTTTAGCTGTGTTCCTCTTTACCGGTCGCTAACTGCAACCTCGGGGCAAAACGATTCCTGGGTAGCACACTCATAGCAGTGATCCCACCCAAGTGCAGGTTTAGCATCCTGTAGTTCTGCCAACGGCAAGACCCTCAAACTTCAAGTCGAGTCTGAAAGAACAGCATTAAAAACAGGTTACCCTCAGCAGTATCACTTAAGAACCCATGAGGAGAGGAAGCTGTTGCATCATCAGGCTGTATCCCTCTGCTCTGTCGGTTGTAGCTCGGATGAGGAGTGGTGCCCCCCCCTCCCTGAGAGGACCTACCTGATAGAGGGCTGCGAGGAGGGACCCTCGCCACCGCAGAGAAACAACGCCTGCTCTCCGGCCACTTCCTACAGTCACCAGTCGACCGCCACTCTCACCCCGTCGCCCCATGAGGAGACCCGGACCCCCCATGACCTCCCTCGCCTCAACCAACTTGACGGCCAGCAGCTGTCACGGTATGTACATGGTCAGGGCTGTGGATGGGCACCTAATGGCTGTGCTTACGAATTTATCCATCGTATGACGATTTTTGTAAATCTCAGCAAATATAGGAAAGTCGGCTGTTTCCATTCGGTTGTATTAGCCACTGTTTACTGTCAGTTAATAGAGGGACAGTGTGAAGGTCCATATGATGTGATGTGTCTAGCAGGTTATGTTATTTGGTTCAAATAAAAAATTTTAATACAGAGAAATTCCTCTGTGAAATTTTGTATTTGCTACTCCTGATCTTTATTATAGCATCGTCTCATGAAATGAAGCACAGATTCTGTTACTATGAGGCTTCACCTTTGACTTTAAAGTGAGACTGGGGAACTTTTGAGAGACAAAAGTGACAAAATCACTCTCAAGTGAACGGTGGCATTCACAGTTCAACGCACTCTTGCTCCGCTTGAATACACTCTGGGGTTTTGTTGCTACAGGCTTACATAGTCTAACACTGTAGCTGCAAATGTTCACAACCATCACAACCATTTCTTTAGGAAAAACATCATCATCGCATCCAATTGGTTTATTTTGTGTCATTTTTACATAAATCATATCCATGGATCTACATGCACCATATTCCAGGGCCAGATGGGCTAGATGTTAAATAACCATTTAAATAGGAATGGAGCAGAAAGCATTGAAACTCGTTGTAGGAGAAGGCAGGAAAACTCTTCCACCACCAAACACACATGCTGCACTTTCTCCTGTGACATCGACCTCACTCTGAAGCAAAGATTTCACTTCTAATTTGCTCTCCCCAGTAACACGTTGCCCTTATTTCCCATAGCAGAAGGTTACCCTGCGGTCCAGTGCCAGTTCCCCAGGCGCCAAGCCCGTCATGCACCCAGTCCAACCCCAACCTCCCTGGCCAACAGCATCACGGCTCATCAGAGGTTGGCACGCTGCAGTGCCAAAGTCCTGCCCATCGCTGCCTCCACAGCCAGGGGCCGGCTCTGAATGGAGACACCGGCAGCGCCACTACACCCGGTAACGTGACTGGCGGCGCCTTGTCCATCACACACGCAGACACAAGCCTGCACGCAACACACAGACTCAGCGAGCAAGGTCATTTATGAACATAGCAAGGTCATGTATGAACATACACATATGCATTCAGTTTGTCATTTCAATAATCCACATGCATTAAACACATCAAGGCACTGCCGTCTGTTCAAACACTGCCTGATGCTTTCCCTCTTTGTCCCACAGTGCACGGCCGCTCGTCCCCAGCAGACACTCCTCCCAGTCAGAAATCACGAGTGAAAAAAAAGGTGTCGAAGAGTTCAGCATTCAGAAGAGACATACAAGGAGGTGAGTGGGTTTGAGTTTGGATTCAAAGAAGTTCACTCCAGGGACAGGGGGACATTAATGTTATTTCAGTATTGACATTTTCTCAAATTCAGAATGTGTTATCAAACCCACAGGGAACAGCCCATAATTACAATATTATTTGCATGACCATGACAGTGACACTGCTGGAGGACAGCCGTATATCAAATGTTCTCAGTAGCTGAGTACGCAGCTCAACTGCAAAAGAGAAAATCCTGTCCATAGTATTTTTCTAATAATATTTATTGTTCTGTCAGAGATTGAAGAAAAATGCAGTTTACTAATCTAACACACACACACACACACACACGCAGCAACACCATCTGTGACCGAATATTTACGATTCTGATTCAAAGATGTGTGGCTCATCTCCCTGATTATCGACATAAATCTGATTTGTAATCTTAGTTTGCACACTCTGATTTTCTCCACACACCATATGTTGAGCAGATAACTACCGCTCTGTGATGGATAAGATGATAATCTAAGGTTGCTTTGGTGATGCATTAACCTTGAACCAAATGAAACCGCGCGTGGCTGAATGTGACCCGCATGTCCATAACTGTAATTTGAACAATCAGACACAATCAGAAACTGCAGTTCTTTTTTGTAAAAGCATAAAACTCACTCAAACAAATCTCTTCAATTTTCTCAATTATACAGTAAAATATAAAGCTATTAAATTCTCCAGCTGAAATTTCTTCTTCTTATTATTATTATCCTGAACTCAGACATTCTTTTTGTATAATTTTTCCCTCCAACTTTGTGCGTTTAGACCTGCCCCCCCCTCCGGAGCCACCCCCAGCGGAGGACAGGTTGAAGGGTCTCCAGGGATGCTCGGAGCCCACCAGTGTGGGGAACGGCGCGGCCTCGTCCCTGGAGAGGAGTGAAGGCAGCAGCGGGAGCCACCAACGGAAAGGCTCGGCTCAAAGACACGCGGACAGTAAGACATCGTTCTGCACTTCTGTTGTATTTCAGGCCCAATTCAGTTTATGAGCCAGTGTACAGTTTGGGGTTAGGCCAGAGACGGTGGTCCTGCTGAAATATGTCCATGTGACCAGAAGTGGAACCAGCTATACAGCTGCAGGCTGCATAAAGCCAAAACAAGAGAGTTGGCCAATAAGAATTACTCCCTGAGCCCCTCTAAAAAGCTGTTTTTAGACATGAGCTGCGGAGGATGTCCGTAGAATTGGGTCCAGTCTTTCTCCAGAGGTTTTCTTTTAACACATGAACACTGCAGCAGGAGGTTCTACGCTCAGACGCTGTCACAACAACACATAGATCTCCTGATTGTTCAGCTGAGGGATGGTGTAGCTCTAGAGACAGGACATCTTCCAATGTGTGTGGCACCACTTTGTCATCCTGAGATATTTGGATTCTTTTTGCGTCTGTAGCGTGTTGGAAACATCATCAACACACCCGTTCGCTCGTGGTGAATCCTGCAGAGAATCTCCTGCTGTGTTGTCACATCGGCCTCTTTGGACATTCTGCTGACTGTTTACCAGCTTACGTTCACACACACAGCCCCTCCTGAGAATGTTTGATGGATCTCCGGAGTTCAGTACTTGTCTGAAAGCAGCTATAGTTTTTTTCTCCCCCAGACACGTCTCTATAATTAACCTTTCCCCAAAGGACACTGTGCTGCCTGGTAGACAACAGACTCAAGGCCTTTCCTTTAACCCCATCCTCTGTCCTCCATCCTTCCCTCCTCAGATGACGAGATGATGCAGTATGGCGGGAAGGCCGGTTACCTCTCCAGGAGTCAAATATCCAGTAACTGCTCGACCACAGGAAGCTCCTCGTCCAGAGGCTCCACAGGCTCCCGGGGGCTCAACTCTGCCCGCAAACACAACGAGGTAGGGGGAAAAAAGCATTTTATTATTTAGGTGATTTTCTGCAGGAAAACGTGTTTCTTGTTCACTTCAGGGGTTTTTACAAATTGCTGCTCTCTGATATTCTTGAGCCTTGGGGAACCAAGTCTTTAATTGCCATGGTTTACTTTTATCTACATAGCATTACCTACGCTCCATAAATCACACATCATCTTACACAATATGTGTGGGTTCATGAAAAGATCAAAACTTTAGCTTGTTACCCACACACACACACACCAACATGCCCTCATACAGATCTACCATTACCATCCACTCAGGGTAGACTTTCCAGGGAGAAACAGTGTTAAGCGTGCACGCCCACTGCTCTCTCTGGAGTGCACTTCTGAGGCCTCACTTCACTGTGGGAGCGCTTCTTTAAATGCCCCCCCTGCAGACTCCCTCGCGACCAGCCACTGTCTTTAATGGAGGAACAAGCTGTGCCAGGTGAATGGAAAGCTGTGTTTTTTATGCCAGAGAGGCAACACTTACAGTATTAGACATCTTACACAACTTTACCACAGGTACACACAGTTAGTAACATGGAAAGTGGCTTAAAGTCAGTATTGCAACCAACTTTAAACTGTATCACGGAAAGTGAATCACTGACTCGCTGTGAATGTTTGTTTAACAAAATGGTTTATTACAGAGTTTAAACATAAATAAAATGCAAAGGATCAATGGAAAATTAAGACAAATATGATTTTCTTCTGTGTTCCGAAGAATAATCGGGCCTTTAACAAAATGTGAAAAAACTAAAATTAAACTGGAAAATTACCTTAACCTTGATTTAAATGTTCCTATTTAAGCTTTTTCACTTTTTATTTGAATTTTTCAAATTTGCACAACCTGTATTTCACAAGAGTTGTCATATATTTCGATTACAAATTCACACACATGGAATGTATGACAATTTCAATGTATGTTTTTGAAAAGAAATGTATAAGGACTACAAAACTTCTACTTAATGTAGAAGTATAAAGTAAAAGTGCAAATACTCAAAATTAAGTAGTGCTGTCTTTAAGTTAACATACTTAATTCCTCTCCACCACTGCTTTTTAAGTCCTTTTTAGCAAAGTGATCCTCTGAAGGTTTAGATCTAAATGTCCTGTGACGCAGGAGTGAAGTGATGATGGTTACGAGTAAACCAGCAGAACTGACACTGAGAGGAAATTACAATGTAGAAGGTCAGTCAGCGTACGTGCGTACACGACACAGACGTGGATTTATGAGACGTTAGACGTGCAGCAGCTCGGACGCTCTGTTCTTGCGCTGCAGTTGTTAAGTTAACCGCTGTAACCTGAGGCGTCATAAAGCTGCCTGTGTCCAGAGGAAGAGAAAGGACGGCCCTGTCACAGGTCAGCCCACAGCGACCTCAACACACATCTGACACGGGAGCAACTTGTAAAATTGGCACATACAGACCCACAACTGCTCTCTTCATTTCCTCGTTCACAGAGGTCCCTTGTATCTTGTGCCTCTCAGGTCGCCCCCCTACACCCCTCTATGGGGCAGTAAGGAACTCCTCACCCCCCCTCGCTGCCCCCGACTGACCCTCGCTGGCCTTTTCACGCCTTGTCGAGGACATGAAAGCACAAGCTCCTCAATGATAAAGCTGGTGGTGTTTCCACAGGAAGCCTGGATTACGTTACCCCCACCCCCCTTTCCTGTGGTGCTGCCTGTTATCTTTGCCCTTTGACCCAGCTGGTCAGTTGGACAGATGTGCATTGTGCCCTCTCTGAGGATGGGCTCACAATGCACATCTGTACTGATAAGGGACATAGAATATGCAGTTACTCATATAGGTCCTGCATGACACTCTCGTCCTATTGACCTCACCTTGTTCATGCAATATGCACCTCTGAACAACTTGTGCTTGATGACAAATTAGTACATAATTTTCAGGTTTTTCAATATTTTCAATAAAGACATCCAGTTTAGATTCAGGAGAACATGTTACTGTTGAGCTGCTTTCAGACGTGTGCACTGATCTCTGCTGTTCCTGCGAATTTTCTCTGGAGGAAGGGCAATGTGTGAAAGCAAATGTCTGAGTAAGACACTCAGCAGTCTCTGCTGACTTTCTCCGCCTGGACTCCTTGTGTAATGTTCGTAAAAATCTAGAATTATCCAGGAGATGTGTGAACACAGCAGGGGAGACCACAAGAGAGTGGGGAGGTTGATGACGCTTCTAAAAAGAAAACAAATATCTCCTGGTGAAAAAACGGTGACACTGATGAAGAAAGTGCTTGGCAGCCTCATGGAAAGCTGATGTCAAGATGTGAATAAGAGCTCTGAACTGCTGCTTTCTGGAAATGTGTCTAAAACTGTAAAATATCAGTCATTGTTAGGAGATAGGACAGATTGTGATACCACTCCTCCATTTTCATTTTGCCTCTGTACAATTACAAAATCCCGATCAGCTGGACTGACGCTTGGAGGAGTAGCTTTATGATCAGAGGAGGACGTAAAAGTCTAAGAAGAGAAAGCGATAATTTTCCCTGTCCTTCAGCAACCACTGGCCATGAGCGGCTGAGCAGGCAATCAGCTGTCCAATCACTGTGCAGAGAAGAGCGATGTGGAAACAACCTCTGCCTTGATTTATATGTCATTGTTTGCAATTTTAATGATGTCATTTTTTTTTTCTCTTTCCAGGAAATGAGATAAGGACACAGATGAGTTTTATCAGTGTAGCATCGATGCCTCCATCATCCGCCATCTTTCCACTGTGGCCCCAATAAGCTGAACTAGAGGAAACGTTTAGGCCGTCAGGATCCCAGACTCTGCCATTGCTGTGAAAGAAAGACCAACGGACTTGACATCTTGTTTGTTTGGTATTACCATGATTATTTATAAGCTAACCACTTCTTTCTTCTCCGTTGATTTGTAAATACCTGTGTCTGTACTGTTCTTTTGTGGGATACAGGGAAAGAGACGTATATATTGTATTTATGAGGATAAAAAAAACAAATGTTAAAACAAACAAAAAAAATCTGTTATTATAAAAGAAAAAAAAGCTCATGTCTTCTTGAATGTGCCAACTTTTTTTGTCAAGATGTATCCTTTTTTTGGAAAAGCATTAACTACTGTTGCACTCTCTTGTTGTGATGGCAAAACAACAGAAAATATGAAGCACAAAGTGTGTCGGCTGGTCGAGAGGGGCGGCTGGAAAAGCCAAAACGAGCGGGTTCTCGCTCCTGGAAGGATGCGTCTGTCTGAGCGCTTCCCCCGCCGGGATCCCTGCACCTATAGTCCGCTAAGAATGTCATACTTTTCTATGTCTCCTTGGGTTTCTCTGCAGCAGCAGCAGCAGCAAACCGTTCCGGTGTGCCAGCAGACAGACAGGCTTTATGAAAGTTTGATTGTAACCCCTCCCACTCCTCTCTGCTCCCCTCCCTGAACATGTTCAACTGAGGGAACGTTCGCTGCAGCTGTGAGAAGAAATTTGCAAATACTCCCTCCAAAACAAACAAAAAAAATGTATGTGGGCTGACTTTTTTTGTACTCTTGTCGTTTTGTAAATGTACAATAAAATACATTTGCTGATCTGAGCCTTTATGTATTTCTGTGGAGCAGCTTTCAGGAAGTGTACCATGGTCAGTTAACTCCATGTTGTTTTAGGCTAACTTTAACAACAAACTGACCTGGAATCTAATCTGGGATTTTTATTAAGTGTCATATCAGAATCAGAATTCTTTTATTGGCCAAGTATATTTTCACATACAGGAAATTGACTTGGTGTGATTGGTTTATAGGACATAAAACAAAAATATATAGAAGTGGACAAAGCATTAACTGAAAATTGGCAAAAGAGCAAATATTAACAAATAGCAAAAAATAAAAATACACCAATGTTTTATGAAGTAGAACAATAAGTTATTTGGGCACGTGCGGTATTTTGGTGCAGTGATTGGAATTAGGATAGTGCCATTAATATATAAATTACACTGTAGTGCATATTCCCTCTAGTGTTATAGTAATGATGAAAAGCATATCGTTATTATGCCATTTTATAATGATGTCCTCAGAAGATTATTTATCCCATTTCCTGTCAAATAACTGGTTCATCTAAATATGTAGTTGTAGATTTAGTCTCTATTCTTACTGGCAGCAAAAGTTAATGGTAAATGGATTTGTATTTATATAGCGCTTTTCTAGTCTGATGATGACCACTCAAAGCGCTTTACAGTTCACATTCACCCATTCATACACACAGTGCATCTATTCGCAGCACTTAGTTATTCTACGGGGGGCCATTCAGGGTTCAGCGTCTTGCCCAAGGACCCTTCGGCATGCAGATGGTTCAGACTGGGGATCGAACCGCCGACCTTCAGGTTGGAGGACGACCACTCTACCCCTCAGCCACAGCCGCCCTAGTGATGCTTTACTTTAATATATGATGTCACTTACTGACTAAATAGTGACGACATGATGATGTAATTCCTACCATATGATCATAAATTGTTTGATCTGTATAAACTACAGGTCTATAGTCTATGAAGGATGCAGAAATACCTTGCACCTGCACACCACTCAGGACCACTTAAGTCTGAATGATTTATTTTCAATTCTTCCAGTAAGATATATGTGGCGGTGTGACAGTGATGTGGTCGGATACAGCATGAGATTGAAGAGCTGGATTTTTCATTGCGTCTGACATTCTATTCTATAATGGAGAATCATTTCCTGAGCAATATAAGCTTCAGATTATGTCTATTATTTGTGGAGATATTTTAAATATGTTTTAAGATATCAGCTCCCAAAGCAAATCTTCAGGAGATACCATCCCAAGTGATAATCTCACTTAGTTCTGTACACAGTTATTTTGTGTACACACACACACAAACAAAGAGAGAGAGAGGGGCAGAAACAATTCCTGGCTTCCGGTTACACCAATAATAAAGATTATACCCGAATTATAACCGAAATTGAAATAAAAATGTATTCAAAAAGTCTAAGGAACCACAGGCAGTCTAATAAGAAGAATGTGTACAGAGAGCAACAAAATGACCATATGGAAAATCAGGATTATAATATTGCGCCGTAAATAGAGCCTACACATGGAGGAGGAGTATGGATGATGTCAAGCAACGTTGAGGCGCTGCCAAACAGACCTGAGCCACACAGCCTCCTCTCCACCACAGAGACAGGGAAAGGGGACAGATTGCACATAACACTCACACAGACAGGAGGGAGGTAACAAACACCCAGAGGGAGGGAGGAAGGGGGGGGGAGAGGAAGTAGAGGCGAGGACATTATTCACACAAAGTCTTGTTCAGTCGAAGCTCTGTGTTAGTAGTTGTCTCCCTGGAAACAGGATAGAAGCACAGAGAGGGCTTGTTGTGCTAAAATGTTCTGTATCCCACTTGATTTGGCAGACTGCTGAAACCTCATGTTACCTTCAGCTGAACGTAAGGATGCATCGCACAGAAGGAGAACAGTGGGTATGTGCCCCACCACGTACATTAGATTCACATTACAGAGGATTCTACAAAGTAAGAAGAATTACAGTGACCCAAAAAAATTCATCTAGCATACTGTTCAGCATGTGTGTGTCATTTTGATAAAGACTCAATCTGTCCTTTAAACCAAGAGCAAACTGATGATATGGCCCATGTGAGGCACATGAAAACATAGTCATATGAAGCTTTGTGTAGTTCAATCAGGTAAAATATGTCTCATTCATTCACAATTCTCTTTGTAATCAGCTGACTGTTAGATGTTTACAGTAAACCAATTAGATTTTGGTATGATTTCCGTCAGCCAATCATGTTGTTGCTGTCCAATTTAAGATCCCCTGAGTCAGCTCCAGTTTCCATATCCAGTGCCCCGGTCAGATGTTGATTTTTCCAAATAAGTTTCTACCGATTGAAATGCTAAATCATGGTGTTTATACAAGTGCTTTAGAAAATCAATTATCAATCAATCAACATTTATTTGTAAAGCCCATATTCCCAATTTACAATTTGTATCTTCTGCCCATAAAAAATGCCCAAAAGAAACTGAGGTTTCTGCATAGAAAAAATGTAGAAACGTCAGCAGGAGCAACATGTGGAGGATCACACCAGGATGGACAGAAGTCAAATAGATGCCCCATGCAACAGAGCATGTCCAGTGACTACTGGGGCCCCTTAAGGTTATGTCCTGGGTCCCCTCCTCTTTTCTCTGTACACTAACTCAGCCCTGTTGTTCACTCACATGGTTTTTCCTACCACAGCTGCACTGATAACACCCAACTAATCCTCTTTTCTCCCCAGTCTGAAACACAGGTATGTCTGATTGACATCGCTCAGTGGATGTCCACACACCTGAAAATCAATATTTACCAGACGGAGGTACCTTTCTTTCCAGGGAAAGGCTCTCCCACCCATGACCTTACTATCACAATCGATAACTCTGTGGTAGCCCCGTCAACAAAATAACAATATTTACAACGATCATAAGAAAAGATTATGCCTAACAAATGTGGGGATATCATTGTTTAAAGGATTTATACATAAGTCTGACAGAGATGCAGAGAGCAGCAATGACAGTTGTAATGATAGAGGTTTTGTTTATAATAAAGTTGTAGGCATATTGTATGTAAGCAATCTATTTTAGTCAGTAATCATAATCCACAACCACCATCCTCAATCCATGATCCATCATCACAATCCATAATCCACACTGTAAATACTGTTTCACAAATTAAAGATGAATTCCAAGTGTGCTTGAAGATGAATGACTCTTTTCCATGAGTTAGCCCTGGCTAGTGAACCCCAGCAAAGAGCGATGTTACAGACTAAACCAACTCACCTGCAATGTTTTTAGTCTTTCATCCATCCCTTTATGTTCTCCTCATATGTTCTAATGGGACACTCTGCAGTGCATGTCTGAGATTCTTGTTGACATGAGTCATAAAGTGGAGGCTGTGTACACTTCTGCGTTAGTGCAAACTTCTAAAATTTCCTGAAGCAAACCTAATACTTTCCCAGTCTCCTCAAAGCCTTCAACTCCAGTCAGACCTAAATAAGAAGAAAAAATATTGCTGCAGCTCTGTTTGCTTCTCATTCTCCTAATGCTTCATTCCTCCACCAACTTCACAGCGCATTGCGCCTGGGTGAGTGCTGTACGCACCGAGGAGCATGAAATTGCCAAGCTCCGTGCTCTGAGAGTGCCTCGCACACTCCCTCCCGCTGTCCACCTGAGACAAGGCATGCATTACCCTGCAGTGCTCCACAGATGCTCGCCGTGCCTTGGCATACACAAGCTCTCTAACTCGCAGGCTCAGAAGCTCCCCCAGCTACACTCTTACATGAAGGGCCTAGGGTGTTGTTGCTCTCTCTCTGTGATCAGCCCAAAGGGACATGGTTTTTCATCACAGCTCTGTTGTAGGACACTGATAGAGACGAAGGAGGCGGCTGCAGAGGGTCACTTTAAAGGTTCAGTGTGTATAATGTAGTGTCATCTAGTGGTTAAGTTTCATGCAGCTGAATACCCCTCAACTCGCCCTCCCCCTCAAAACGTGAAAGAGAACCTGTGGCAACCTTCAGTGTGTCTAGTTTGGACAAATGGTGTGACGCCTGCGAGCTAGTTCAGGCATTCGACTCGAGCTACGCTGCTCCAATCATGTGACATACATCATGTGACATACCTCACTCTCCACAACCATCTATAATACACACCCACCTTATCAGGTGGTCTATATGAGCAGAGAGAAATTGCATCCCCTTTGCTCGCACTGCTGCTGCAGTATTGCTACCAGCTGCTTCAGCCCCTCCACCACCCAAGCATCCACCTGTAGGCTCCGACGGGGGGTTACAAGTATTTGCTCATCACTCCCATCATTCCTGCGTAATCATATGGGGGAGGGATTAAGTTGGAGCCTAGAGGCCAAACACTAAATCTGTTGTAATGCTGCAATAAATGTTTGAACGTGAGTTGTCTGACTGAATTGTGAAAAAACATGGCAGCCTCCGTTGAGAGGACCCTTCTGATGTAAAAATAAAGTATTTAAATATAAAGGGCCCATTCTAGGGTTAACAAAACAACAATTTTTACTATATAGATGATTATACTTGTGAAAACATAACTAGGATTATTTTATATTCAATTTCTGCCAATGTTCCTAAATCTTACACACTGAACCTTTAAAACAGAAAATCTTACCTAATACATCTTTTATATCTTTAATATCATGTATGACGGTATGGTTTTGGAATAAGAAGTGCCTTAAGACAGCGATCAGCGACCAGAAGGTAATAACAATCCTGACATGATTTATAGTGTCCTCCATTTCAATTCAATTCAGTTTTCTTTGTACAGCGTCAAATCACATTACGCATTATCTCAAGGCTCTTTACATAGTAAGGTCAAGACCCTACAATATTATAGAGAAACCCAACAGTTCCCACTACGAGCAAACAGACTCTGTGTGGGCGGCCATCTGCCTCGACCGCTTGTGACGAGATGAATGGGGAAGAGAGGAGAGGTAAAGAGGAGATTTGGAAAGAGAAGAGAGAGAGAGCAGGAAAAGTCGTGGTAGCATCATATTTAAGCTCCAACAGACTGGTTGCTAAAATGAAAATAATAACAGTGATAAACTTGTTATCTGCTCCCTCCCATAGGATTCAACACTGAGATGTCTCTGCACTTCTGTGGCTGGTGAGCTGAAGCAAGAAACTTCTGTGTTAAAATAACTGAAGCTATTTAATGTGACCCTTGTATTCACCACTGTGAGTGACACTAAGAAGATAAGCCATTCTCATCAGATACCACAGTAGCCAACACATCAGACACATTTACCCTAGTAAATTCACAGGTTCACAACAGGAGGAGAGAGTTATTCTATTAATTTACTTCATTTATTTACAATTGATTCAAATGGTTTCTCCTCAAAAAGTTACAGAGAGGACAGCACAGCTTTTCTTTTTTAGGTGACTCCCTGATCAGCAGCTCAGGTGTGATTTCAAATAGCAGCATCAGAGAATCACAGCAGATGGAGAAACATTTGATCCAATACGACTGGATTTTCAATCTCTCACCTCTGAAGACAATCACGTTACACATCCTCTGGCTGTACGTTTATTAAAGAGAAATAACATTCTCAGTGGATTGTCAATTTTATGATTTTCTCACCATGTTTCTCCAAAGATAAAGCCCCGGCCTGTTGCACAATGTGATCTGGGCTCGGCTCCATACGCCCCCAACGTGCTCAGGATACGTGGGTATAGAAAATGCATAAAATATGGTGTATCATTTTAGTTTAACGCCTTTCAACATGAGCATTTAGACCATGGGACAAAATCCTTGAATCCAGAATAACTGATCCTAATGTGTGTTAATTAATTCCCAGTAGAATTCCCCATAAAGTGACCAAGTTTTTTTTGTCTTATCCTATTGTGATAGAAGCGATGTGACCATTTTTAAGAAAACGATTACAGGACCCAATACTAGGGAAAAAGCTAAATTTTGTCCTGGACACCTTTAAAAATTGTCACCATACTGTTCCTATGCTGTTTATGGTAAAACAACGCCCCTGGAGAATTTTTAACCTCCTTATTCTTGTTACTTGACCCTGATTAAGTAGCCGCTGCTATGACAGGAAGTCAGATAAGAAATTATAATCCAGACAATGTAAGCAGGTTGTTCAATTTCAGTAGTTCCGCCAATGGGCCTGTGGAATAAAAAATGAATATAATCAAATTCTAACAATTAAAAGAGAACAAACAAGAGCAAAGGACAACAGATAAGACAGTGAGAAGATTTACGTTACTGACCTTCTACATCGTGACCCGACACCTCTTACCCTTTCCGTGCCCCCCTCAGCTTCCCTCCATCCCTCCCTCCCTTTCTCTCTCAACCAGCTATAAATCACGGCACTCAGTCATTAAGCCGGTGTCAGGGCTGAGACGCCCACCGGGGTCTGAAGGAAGAGGGCCGGCGGCCTGGGAGCATGAGGGAAGAGGCAGAGACAGAGAGGAAGGGTGAGAGGGAGGGGTCGCCATCATTTAAAGTCCCGTTCTCTCGTTTCAAAATGCAACACACCAATTTCCATGTTAATTTGCCACGTGACAGCATTGATAGATGTGTGTGACTTTTTGGTGGATGTGATGCATACACAAAGAAGTTCAAATTAAGCCATTATGTCGGCAGCAGTGCTGTGTATAAGCTATTCAACATTTAAGTGATCTTTTGTAAGTATTTCACCCTTTTGTTTTTATCAACACCTACTTTTCAAAAATCCACCAGACATTATATTCTACACTACATTCAGTATAGACAGATGATGGAGCAGCATGAACATGGATCCATGTTTTGACCTTCAACATGATCATTGACAGTGTGACTCAAAGTACGCGGGCCGAGAGGTCTCCCACAGGCTTTAATGGAAAACCCGAATGCAAAAGTGACAAAGCATCTGTAATAGCCACAACACAACTGCAAAAGCAACAATGCGAATTTAAAAGCTACAGCACAACTGCTAGAGCCACACAACGTAAACACAATCACGACGCAAGTGAGCGATAACTGATTTTAGCTAAAGGAGCAGACTTCGGAACTTTTTCTCTCTGTGATTCTTCTGCATTTTTGCTTTTTCGAAGCGCTCCCAGCAACTGTACCGTAACACCTCAAATAGACTGGCATCACATTTTAACCCTTTGATACACAAGCTATGCAAACCCCCTCTAAGGCACAACATGGGTCAAAAATGACCCGTATTGACTTACAATGTTATTTCATGCACGGCTGAGTGTTTCTTTGCTATATTTTTGGAAATCTAATTATTTCATAATTTAATATTCAAAGTATTCATTAAATATCTTGTTTTTAATATCATTTTATCTTTCATAATTTATGAACTAAAATAGTTTTTGTATTTTTAAATCAAGTTTACACACATGGGTCAAAAATGACCCGATTGAGTTTAAATTGTAAATATCTTTGCAATAAATTTATTTCATCATTCAGAATTTCAGGAATTCCTCAATTAACTTGTTTTTGATCATCACAAATTCTTATTTTCATTTGTCCTTTTCTCCTTTTTTAAGCATTAACTGGCGAGTCCAGGTTTATATAAATGATGGCTCACTTGACCCCCACATCTGTGACTTGACCCCAGAAAGAAACCACTGCCAACTTCTTTTATTGTCAACATCCAGGGACGTGGGAAGAGGCTGTAAGTTGGGGGTGCTGTAGTGGGAGTGGAATTATTTGCTTTGTTCAGCCTGGGGTTAAGAATAGGCTAAAGGCATCTTCATATTTTCATACACATCATTTGTATTTAACGAGTTTATGTGAAAACTCTTTTAGTGAAAATTCCATTCATGTCACATTCTAAAACAACAGGCTAGTAGAAAGCATATTGAACAGGTCCATGGCCTCATTGCACACAGCGGACGAGAACATATCCAAATATCCACAATCCTTTAACTGCTCCAACCGCACCATTTAAACACCGAACAACAACACAGCCAAATACATTTGTACTGACAAAGTATCAGGGTGAAATTAATGGTTAATGATAATGTTAAACTGCTCGGTCATAATAAACCAAACACTTGAGCTGGGTGCTTAAGTTATACTACTCCAAATGTGGCTTGGCGCTCAGTGGTTGTGAAGATAAAGTCCCTCAATCCGAAATGTGTTTCAGTGCCATTACTAGCTACTTTTAATGATGAAGCATTGCTGGCCAGGTACTGAATGTGACTTCCGTTCAACATGATACATTTCATTACTTTAATAATTATTCAGTATTTAAATATTTCACAAAACTTCTCTAGGCAATCATTTGTTATGTAAATAAGATCAGGGAAATTATTCTGAATAGTTTAAATACTATTATTTTGTATACATCTGTTTTTATACATCTTCTGTGATGTCTGCCTTTTCCAACAGGGGGTGCAAGCAGCACCCCTTCTTCCCACGGCCCTGTCAATATCAGTTGTCGCTAAATTCCGTTGTGTATGTTTGAGACGTCTCTGCCACCATATTCACACACACTGTTCTATCACCATATTGATCATTACTGATTAATTCAATTGAACATGCCGGTTCTAGTTCTCACATAAACTCAACTTGAGAAGTGACACATCCCTTCCACTTCCTTTGAAAGAAAAGTAGTCCCAGCTAGTTGACGCTATGCTGATTTAAACTGCTGGTTGCTTGGTCACTTTGAGTACCACTGTTACTCTGCCATCAGTCAACACACCGTTGCTGTCAAGTGAAGACAATCCCGGGTTTGGTGATTTGGGAATTTACAGACAAACTGAAAAAAAAATCTCTTCGGGGTTGAGAAACGTCTCTTGTGTTTTTTAAGATTACAAAAATAAACAATAAGTCAGAGAGAAGGAAACATTTAAAACCCATCACATCATCTCAAGGACCAGCTGTCACAAAACTGATAGACGGTTTGTTTTGAGGTTCGTGCTTCTCTCAAGACGGCAACAATGGGATTAAACAGAAATGCAAACCAACATGGACACATGGATGAATGTGTTGTCCAGAGTCCAGTCTTCCAATAAATGTGCTAATGTGCAACACACCTATGTATGCGTGTTTGTGTGTGTGTGTGTGTGTGCGTGTGGGCGTGTGTGTGTGTGTGTGTGTGTGTGTGTTGAGGTGGTCAACTGGTCCTGAGTGAGTGACAGGGCAATAATGAAACAGATCACCCATACGGGCGCCATTGATTCCCAGTTAATTGAATGATTACCACTTTAGCATGCAACACCACAGCTAGCTGTGCTGTCAGTCACTGTGTGAGCTGCGGCCTGTGTGACGGAGGGAGAGATAGCTGCTGTAATCACACTAACTGGAGTGCCACTGCTTTCTATTAGCATATACCATTTCTAACAAGGTATCAAATCAATTTGCTGTGAATGCACCGTGCACATGTTAAACCAATATTGTCTCTGTATCTATTTCCTCCTCACGTTATAATCCATTTGTGTTCTTCTATTCTATTTGCTTTGATCCCATGAAGAATCCTGTTACGTTAGTGGCTGTGAAACCAACCTCAATTCCCCAAAGATCAATAAAGTGCCATCGTATTGTGGACATATTGGTGCCAGTAAAGTCAGTCGACTGAAATGAACAACTGCGTCTTTTAACCATGACAACCTGAGGATTCAAATGTCAGCCAACAGAACTGCTAAACGGTTTCACATAGACACACTATAAACACGGACTGTCGGAGGAAGTGCTAAAGAGGGTCGAGTATCATGAGCAGGGTCGAAGCCCGTGATGTTGGACAGGCTGAGGTATAATAAGGCTGGAGGCTTAGATCACACACACACACACACAATGCTGCCCATGGCTTTATGTCTGGTCTAAGAATGGTAATTATCTATTTAGTAAAATCACAGACTAGAAAAGACATGCAGTAAATCTGTTTCAGTGTGTGTGTGTGTGTGTGTGTGTGTGTGTGTGTGTGTGTGTGTGTGTGTGTGTGTGTGTGTGTGTGTGAGGTTACAGTCCATGTCTAATATGGGTCATTGTTTTGCTGACATGCTATATAAAGAAGCTATTTTGGCAAAGACCAAAATCAGTGATGCACAAATTCCAAGGGCAAGCGTGTGTGTATATGTGTGTATGTGTGTGTATATGTGTGTGTGTGTGTATTAACTAATAAGACAAGCAGAAATACACTAGTGCTTGTTTCATTAGTGTGAGCCTCTATAGTGTGTGGTCTGGTTGGTCAGTGTGTGTGTGTGGTTGTGCGTGTGTGTGTGTGTGTTTGTGTGTGTGTGTGTGTGTGTGTGTGTGTGTGTGTGTGTGTGTGTGTGTGTGTGTGTGTGTGTGTGTGTGTGTGTGTGTGTGTGTGTGTGTGTGTGTTTGTGTGTGCGTGTGTGTGTGTGTGTGCGTGTGTGTGTGTGTGTGTGCTGTCCAGCGGAGCCAGGGGCTTCTTCATGTGGAAACATATGGCCTTTAGTGAAAAGAGACAGATGAAGGATAATCCCTTTGGCAGTCCACTTTACACACACACACACACACACACACACACACACACACACACACACACACACACACACACACACACATAATCCAGTGTTTGCACTGCTGCATATAGATTGTAAATAAAACACAGTGTGATAGCTCAGCAGTTCAAAGCTTGTGCTACACAGTCAGTTCTGTGTGATGTCCTCATGTGTTTACTCCTAATAACAGGGCTGCTAGACTAAACTGCAAATCACACAGGCTGATTAATAATAATAATAATAATAATAAGAAGAACTTTATTTGTATATAATCAAAATGTTGTGTAAAAAAGGGAACGTACAGGAAAAACTTCTCCAACATCTTTCATGAACTGAAGTAAATCCTGCTCCTCTCTTGAAAAGGAAAAATAAGTGACCCCTGCACCTCACATTCCCGCATGTATTTTTTCAGCTCCAGTAATTATGGACCATTTTGGGGTTTTTATTTCTCCACACATAAATTTTGATTCTGGCTTGGCTGCTCCCGTGCAGCTTATACATAGCACAGACAGCAAAGCACTTCTTAGCCCAACACTCCCACTCTCCGTTTGACCCGAGTAACCCAGATAAAAGACATGGATTACTTTGGAAAAGGAGCATGTTGTGCTTTGCAGATGACAAACACTCATCCTGGACACAAAGTCATTGAGGAAATCACATTAGGTTTACTGTAAGAGCATCTGCTGCTGCTGCTGCTGTAGCTTTTCCCCTTAATACTCATACAAGTCAGGCCATGTTTGATTATAACATCAGAACAAGTGTAGACAAATAATCTGCTTTAATCAGGGAGAAACATGAGGAAGTCTTAGCTTTTACTTTAGAGAAATATTAGTTACACTGCGAGTTTAAAATTACACTCACCCCGCCTTTGTAATAACAAACCATTGATTAAGGTTTAATTATTCTCTCCAATGGGTTTGTAATTAGAATCCATTATCAGTCACTGCAGCATTGTTTGCCTTGGCTAGTCAAGCCAAACAGATGAGGTCTAAACATCACCTTCATGCTCTACATAGCCATTAAGAACAGCAGGGTCAATTAAAACCCAGCCCACAGGACGCAGAGGGACAGTGTGGAATTTGAAGATACTTCTCTTCCTCCGGCAGCAAAGTGGAAAATCCCCCCGCGAGAAACTGCAAATACATCCTGAAAGGTGGACGTGTCAAAGCTCCTTAAATCATCTGAAGAGAGTCTGAAGGTTTTTTTACAACGCAGTCACCGTGTGGAGAGGTATTTTTCTTTTAAACTTTAAATGACACAAGGGAAACATAGAATAATGTTGCCTTCAGTTGAATTTTGTTTCTAACTCTATCAGCAGGAGCTTTTATTTTACAGCTTAACTCGGACACATCCACATATCCTTAAGGTTCCTGCAAATTGTGCAACTGACTTCAAGTGATACAAAGATTTTATTCAAAACTATAAAACACATCTGTAATGTAATGTGTGCAAAAACAAATACAAATTCTTACAAAATGTAAAACTTTTACGCTACAACCATAAGTGAATTTATATTTTTATAAATATAAAAAACGA